>NC_069123.1:31634177-31891677 GCF_026914265.1 Mya arenaria | reverse complement strand
TCCTGGAAATTTTTCAGAAAGGTTGTTTCGATGATTTCTAGCTCACGTTCGAATATGGGTCATCTGGGGTCAAAAACTAGGCCATAGAGCCCAAATATGGAAAAACTTTGTTAACACTCAAAAGGTAACATTTTCAGCCCAAATATCCTGGAAATTTGTCAGAAAGGTTGGTTTAATGATTTCTAGCTCAAGTTCGAATATGGGTCATCTGGGGTCAAAAACTAAATCACAGAGCCCAAATATGGAAATACCTCGTTAACACTCAAGAGGTAACATTTTCAGCCCAAATATCCTGGAAATTTGTCAGTAAGGTTGTTTCAATGATTTCTAGCTCATGTTCGAATATTGGTCATCTGGGGTCAAAAACAAGGTCACAGAGCCCAAGTATGGAAATACCTTGTTAACACTCTAGAGGTAACTTTTTCAGCCCAAATATCCTGGAAATTTGTCAGAAAGATTGTTTTGATGATTTCCAGCTAAAGTTTGAATATAGGTCATCTGGGGTCAAAAAATAGGTCACAGAGCCCAAATATGGAAATACCTTGTTAACACTCTAGAGGTAACTTTTTCAGCCCAAATATCCTGGAAATTTGTCAGAAAGGTTGTTTTGATGATTTCTAGCTCAAGTTCGAATTTGGGTCATCTGGGGTCAAAAAATAGGTCACAGAGCCCAACTACGGAAATACCTTGTTAACACTAAAGAGGTAACATTTTCAGCCCAAATATCCTTTAAAATATGTCAGAAAAGTTTTTTCGACGATTTCTAGCTCAAGTTCGAATTTGGGTCATCTGGGGTCAAAAATAGGTCACAGAGTCCAAATACGGAAATACCTTGTTAACTCTCTCGAGGTAACATTTTCAGCCCAAATATTCTGGAAATTTGCCAGAAAGCTTGTTTCGATGATTTCTAGCTCAAGTTTGAATATGGGTCATCTGGGGTCAAAAACTAGGTCACAGAGCCCAACTATGGAAATACCTTGTTAACACTCTAGAGGTAACATTTTCATACATCAGAGATGCCAAATCCCTGTTATCGCCCTGTTATCAACAAGTCTATGGCACAATGTTTTACTGAGGTGAGTGATATAGGGCCATCTTGGTCCTCTTGTTTAAACGTACTTCCATATGACTTGGTCTGTGCTTGAACTCGTGACCTAACGTACCATTCAGCTATCGCGCGTTAACAATTTTCTGTTTATAATTGTTCTCATGAATTGAAACCAAACCGATATGATGGCAGCACGAGAACGACAGTAACTTACCCAAATTTCCCAGTACTCTCATCTGATGCTGAGCTCAATGAAAATAGCAATAGCCGTAATGAAACCGTTCTTTCCGCATGACGCGGTCCGCGATTAAATCCGTGACCTACTAGTATGAAGCTCTACCATTGAGCTAAATATTGGTCGGTTGAAGTCATAAAATGCACACGGCCATTGATGTTTTATTAACGATTTGGTGTTTTAAACTTTAATTGCTTCAAGCGGACTGGAGCATTGAGAATGGATACTTGTATGAGATCAGTCTTTAAAGCTTGTAGACGGGTCGAAAACTGAAGACCACACTTCGTTGTTGACTTTTGACGTGTTTCAGATTATTTATTTTGGGGTCTTTTAATTTATTGATTGTTCATGAAGTTGGTATGACATAGTCAGACAGTTTGAAAAGATATTAAAAAGATTATATAACTTGATTTTATGTTTGAGCCTTTCTTTCTTTGTTTAAATATGATTTTGTACAAATCAAATGTTCGAACATTCTGCTTATATAGAACGTTTGAAAAAAGGATTACCATATACCTAATAAGCGTTAAGCTATACTTATTAAAAAAAACTTTTTGCTTAAAATATGCAATCGTTTTTAATATAAAATTATTATTATTAATATCATATTTATTATTATTTAATTATAATATTTTAATTATTGACATATTTTGTTGTTTCAAAAAGGAGGTTCCCAATTTTTATCAAAGTGAAGCAATATCAATTGATTTTAAAAGAAGTTCTTAATATTACCATTTACCTAATAAGCGTTAAGCTATGCTTATTAAAAAAACAAATCTTTGCTTAAAATATGCAATCGTTTTAAATATCAAATTATTATTATTAATATTATTATTTTCATTTTTATTATTATTTTAATGATAATTTTTATTATTGACATAATGTGTTGTTTCAAAAAGGAGGTTACCAATTTTTATCAAAGTTAAGCAACATCAATTATTTTAAAATGAGTCCTTAAAGTTGTTCTTTACACTTCGTAGTTTCCAATAAAAATATCAAATTTCTGTTATCTCACTGGTAAACTCAATATTCTTCTTTATTTTTTAAAAAAGATATAATTTGTAATTAAAGTACTCGATTACTCGTTAGTCAGTAATTGATGTTTTTGTCAGAACCGTTGACAAGTATTGCTAAATTGATTGTAATTGTTAAGCTTTCAATTGCGATTAATACATTAGTAATTGATATATCGACAGACAATATTTCTTTAGGGAGCTGATGGTCGAGTCCGTATTATGCAAAAAAGAACGTTTTGAATACCTCGACCTTCACGAATCCAGGTTTATCAGTCAAAATTGATGTTTGTTATATATGTGTATGTATTGATTTTGATTAAGAGTGTCACTTTAAGACAAAATTACAAAACGTACACGCTGAAATGCGAATTAGACTGTTATGGGCACAAACTTCCCAAACAAGTTTAAATAACTAAAATGGTGCAGACAATACAATATGTTTTGGTGTTATTGTAAAACGTGAGTGAAAAACAACAACAGGTTTCTTGATATGTTTTTAATTTCAATATCACTTTCGCGTAACATTAAACGCTAAACCTTTTGGCTTGATCGATGAATTTTCTTTCTGAGTCGTCTGGGGCATTCGGAACTCCTTTTTCGAAAACAACCGCGGACGGTTTACATACTCAAAAAGCGGTACGTTCAAGTCCGCTGCAAGTAGATAGCGTAGTAATTTTATTTAGCAGTTAAATGTTATGATTTTTATCTTGGGAATTTAATTATCTGTGCATATTAACTCTCATTTGAATTTGACTTTGTTTACTTCTGTTATGATTAAAGTCATTAAACGTGCTCCACCGGTGTGCCGTATCCTGCAAAAAGTAGATTTTCGGAAAAGTATTGACGACATTATTTATCGGATCTTGTCTATTCATATCACTTAATTTAAACCGTGCTGTTATTCTTCCAATGAACGTGTATCCGGGTGATAAACTTAAAATTTTAAAATATAATTACATTATCTATTAAAAAATAATGGTTCATATGTATATGGAAACCTTTGTTTAGTGCACGGATACTTGTGAAGTTCTTTATATTTGCACTCTCACAAATCCGGAGTTCATTTATGGTTTAAGAAGCACTTACAGCTATTGGATTGAAAAGGGCTGGTGCATTTATACCAGCCAATATATATTGTATAATTATATAAGTAAGAATATGAGTAAAATAATAAGTAAGTCCCATAAAGTTGGGCGTACATAAAAGTCCCAAACCAAGTCCAACCGAAGGAGGGGAGAGTGCAATAATATATTTGTATTCAATAATGACTAGAGAAGATGACTTCGTTGTAGCAAAAAATGCAAAAAATAAAAATGATAATAGATGGCAAGTTCAGAATGAATTACTAATGTTGACAATGTACAATACATATGAACCTATACAAACACATAGTACATAGTATATAGTAAGGAACAAAATGGAAGCGTAAACGTACAGCCAATTAAAAAGGCAGTGATTGACATATATCTAAAATAACAACAATTGTTAACAAAAATAAGAAACATTTTTGCAAGTCCTTTTTCAGACTTCCTAAACCATGCACTGACTAACCTTTTAACCTTTTAGTTTACATACACCGACGAACTGCAATTATAATAGTTTCAATCCTTAAAGAATAAAAGCGAAATTTAAACAAATGTACGATCAAATACAAATATATTAATCAAATTTATTGATGTCTTAATTGGTTTGCATTCTTAATTGAGATCGAATACAAATCTATAGGATACCATGAGGGACGACAGGACCCAATTGCTAGGTACACATAACAGAAATCTAAATGAGACGGACGTTAACAATGACACGCATTTGTAGTATGGGTAATGGTATTGGAAAATACAAATGGAAACATAGACATCGGACCGTATAAAAGCGCCTTTACCATGACTGGGTGACTGTGCTGTACTGTTCACAGCGGCATGAATTGTTTATGAAACAAGTATTTTATTTTTAAGACAAAAAACTTGTGTTTGAGTATATAACATAAAAATGTCAAGGACCAGTATGATGATGCTCATTTTGTGGATGTATATCGCATCTGCATATTCAAGTGGTGGACATGACATTTGGAACTATTTATTCGGCAACAACACTTATAATAAAGAAGTAAGACCGGTGAAAGACTGGTCAACGCCAACGGTTGTGAACATAAGCTTGTCAATTATTGCTGTAATTGACTTCAATGAAGTTAAGCAAACAATTTTTCTCACATCTAAGGTGTCCTTTTTCTGGGTTGACGAATTTTTGCAATGGAATCCGACGGACTTCGAAAACATTTCGCATATCCATTTAGAACAAACGCGTGTGTGGAAGCCGTACATTTTCCTCGAAAATTCAGTAACGAAGCAAACCGAGCTCGGGACGAATTCGCTAAAAGTGATTGTTAACCATGATGGAAAAGTTGAGTGGAACCCGACGGAAGTGTTTCAAACCACTTGCGCCGCCGATGTACGCAAGTTTCCCTTTGACACACAGAAGTGTTCGATGGTGTTTGAAGCGTTCGGGTATACGGGGAAAGAAGTGAAAATGCAGTCTTTAGAAGATCACATAGATTTCCATGGGTATGGCAGCACGGCCGGATGGACAATTGTAGAAACGGAAATGGAGGCCATAGTGTCCGACGATGGAGACGATGACATTCACATAATCTGTTCTCTGACTCTGCGACGAAATCCCGTGTACTTTATCCTGAATGTATTTCTTCCAATAGTTTTGCTTTCCTTTATGAACATTTGTGTTTTTATTTTGCCTGTGCAGTCTGGTGAAAAGGCGAGTTTCGTGATTACTGTGTTTCTTGCACTAGCTGTGTTTTTGACAATAGTGAGCGGAAATCTGCCGGAAAATTCGGACAACGTTTCAATGTTAAATGTCTATGTTTTCATCAGCACCCTTCTCAGCGTTTTGATAGCGATTGTAACGATAGTACAGATACGTTTGTATCATCGAGACCCGGAGCTCCCCGTTCCAAATTGCCTTCAGTCGATGGCGCATCTCTTTACAACACATGCAAAGAAGTTCGGTAAGGGGAAGACAACGGTGAAAATTAAACACTCCAACGGGAGGATGAGTGGGCTTAGCCATGATGAAGAGCAAGAAATACCGACGGTTGCCTACAACACATTCTTTGATGAGAGGGAAAAGGTTACATGGCCTTTCGTAGTGAAGGCCTTTGACAACATCTTCCTCTTGTTTTTTCTCGTTGTAAATCTGACAGTGACGATTGTAATTTTTGCACTTGCCGTGAGAAATGAGGAACTTCAAGAAGATGCACATGGAGAACATTAGATTAATGATTAATAGGTTCTGCAGAACTTAAGCAGATCTACTCTTTGTAACCATTACACATTCAATTACACAAACCAATAGGTTATTTTAGGCTAGTTTGCACATTTAAATGATTTAATTTGTAAATATTATTTTTAGGATGAATGTTGACCATTCTAAAAATATTTGGCTAACTTAAACCAAACAAGAGAATTAACCAGTCTTTAACAATTGGCTGAAGTATGAAAACAAAGCTTGGTTTGATTGAATATGTTCATTGACAGAATCATGAACACTGTGAAAGGTTTTAGCACCTTGGTAGGGATCTGTTCATTTGCGAAAATCCAAACTACCCAGTTCTTTAATTTAAGGGAGCTACTGCCGTGATTGTATCATTTAAGATGTCGTTCCTTTTGACGCTGTCTGGAATATAACCTGTGACCTAGCGGTCGATCTACCGTTGCGCTATCGGAGTGAAACTAGTCAGAATATACACATTGCCATTACATACAATAAAAACTATAAATAATTAATGCAATAATTACAAATCCATTAAATTGATCCCGAATGGAGAAATAGATAAAATCATTAAATACCGTTGTGGAATCTGGAATAGATTATGCTGATATTATGTATGGCAAAGTTCATAAGCGGGTCGATCCAAATGATTTTTACTAAATGAATTTCATATTGTTCTATGGTCTATTGACATATGTCGATTGTAAGTATGGTAAAGGTCAATGCATGGCTTGGATAAATATGCATAAATTATTAAAACATGTATCTTAAAACTTTAGTGCTTCGGTTACACCAATTAGATGTAGTAACATTTTATACACGTTTATCAATTGATAAAAAAGAACATAATAAACCATAGTCGACTTATTGAATTGTCGTTAATTACGCTCGGAAGGCCTAAAAGATATCGTTGCGCTTGTTGCCCGTCATCCACAAACTCGCAAATCATTATGTGCGCACCACCTCTTTCATTTTAAGAGATCTCTTTCTACCTTTCACACTGCTGCACCATGCAGACGTACCTGGGAGTAGGAAGAATTAGTATTTGTAGTCGAGGATGTACATAAAGAAATAATCGTCTAACCCTTTCCTTTGTCCAGTGAGTTATAGCCATTTGATAGTTATAACATTTCATGTGCACAACTCCTCGTTCGCTTTCAAATGGATCTTTTTTAAACGGTCAAAGATATTAAGTACATGTAATAAGAATTTAAGGGGTGCCTGTCCTCTTTTATTCAACGCTAGTCGTGTTTTCGAATAAAACATGTCGGTGTTGTCATGGCCCTTGTGTCTCCGTCATGCAAAAAATAACATTGCTATCAATCTAAAATAGAACACCGCGAACTGAATGTCGACTCAAACAATTTTCAAAGGGACTATTTCATTCTTTGTTAAATGCACTTTTACGGAGTTTTTTATCACGAAATAAAGTGTTAAAACTAAGGTACTGATTATTATTGCCCTTTGTAAAACATATGGGTTCACACATGTTTATCTTTACTGGCCACAGGCAAGAAGAGCTTATGCCATGGCGCCGTCCTCCAAGCCAGCCTTTAGTCGCTGAACAGGATTGTTCAAAATATGTCCCTGGAGTCAGAAGTGCGACCCAGGGGTCACAAGATTTCTTTATACTTTACAGCAAAATCTTCGAACATCTTCTAGTCTGAAACCGTTAGGCACAGTATGTAGCATCATGAAGTGGTCCTCTACCAAATCATCACTCGGGATTCAAAACGTACCCTGTCTCAGGGATAACAGGTTTTTTTATAAACTTATACATGTATACGAATAAATTCAAAATTCCCTGAACATTGATATTTGTTATATATAGCATCATGTATGGCGGCCCTCCACCATTTTTTTATTATTCAATATTGACAAATATTATACAACACAGCACATTGCAAACATATATATACATATCATTGAGACATTTATATAGCGTTGTTATTTGTATTACATAATATTTGTTTTTTAAGTATTGGTGTATGAGTGATATTGCACGCAAAAAAATATTGTACAAAAAGGTCTATATGGGTGACTGTCAAAGCAGGTAGCAGTTATTTAATCTTTCAATATTTAAGTGTTTAAAGAAAAAAGAGTAAGAAGATAATAATGGAGAAGGGTAGAACGGATAGAAAGGATAGAAATAGAAAGGAGGTATTTATGTAGTTATTCAGCAGATTCCATTTGTTTTCATGGAAGTTTATTTTGTTGTTGGCTAGAGCTGTTTCGCGCTCTATTTTTTCTCTAAGTTTTACATAGTTCAAAAAGGATGCAAAGGTTGGTAAAGTGTTTCTGTTTTTATGTTAAAAATAAAAAACTTCATTAGCAGTATTAAAAAGTATTAACAAGTTTATTATTGCCTTATGTTGTAATTGTTCAAAGATGCCAAAGCTTATGGTTTTTAAGTTTAAATTGATCGAGTTTGGATTATGATCAATTATTCTTCTTAAATGAGACCACAGATTTTGTGTAATTCTACATTCCCAGAATAAATGTTCCTGTGTTTCGATGAATTCCCCGAAAAAAATCACATAAACTTGAATTTGAGATTCCACACTTGTATAAGAATTTGTTAGTAGGTATAATTCTGTTTATATATTTGTATTAAAAAACTTCTAAGGGTAACCAAATATGTTTCAGTTATGCACCATTTGGTCAAAGCTCGCCCATCTATTTTAGCCTACTTTTTTAAGTTATATCTATGGAATTTGGACCATGCATACAGATTTAAAAAGCAACTATGAAATAATGTCCTTGGATGACATTGACTGTGACCTTTTGACCTACTGTCGGCAATTTAATTTGGACCATGTGTACAGCTTTGAAAACAAGTATCAATGTTATGCTTAAATGCCCTTGCCTGTGACCTATTGACTTACTTTCTCAATTTTGAAGCTACAGCAGTGAAATTAGGACCATGTGTACAGTTTTGAAAAAAACAAATATCAATGTTCTGCGCGGATGACCTTGATTGTGACCTTTTGACTCACTTTCTTATTTTTGAAGCTTCTGCAATGAAATTTGGGCCGTTTGTTTAGTTTTTCAAACAAATGTCTATATTGACTTTAAAGAGTGACCTTTTGACCTACTTTCTTATTTTCAAAGCTACAGCAATAAAATTTGGACGTTGTATGTAGTTTTGAGAACAAATATCAAGCTATTTGGTGTGTAGCATTGTCTAATGGTTCTCTACCACGATTGTTAAAGTTATACCCCTGGGTTTTAAATTGGCCCCGCACCGAGGGTCACAAGTGTGACATAAAATATAAAGGGAAAAAGTTATAATCTTGTCTGAAGCCCAAATACCTAGAACAAAGATATTTGGTGTGTAACATGGTTTAGGGAAAACAGGTTTAAAGGTTACTCAGGTAAACAATTTAGAGCAATCATGGCACACTTGTTATTGACTCTCATCCAAACATGTATAGCGGTTCGATATCCACGAGAGCTCAGTTCCTTTAGAAACAAAGTGAATTGGTGAAGTTTTAACAATTTAAGGGCCACAACTCTGGAATAAAATGCAATATGGCTTTTTATTGAAAGTGATCAAGATACCATGTCCTACATTGTAACCGCATTTGGTATAGATTGGACAAGAAATGCTCAATTAAGAGAGGGCAAAGTGGATATCAGTAGTGTATTTGAAGCATCTTCAATTGTACAAATGCACACATGAGCACAAACTATCGATCTGTAAAGGTCCTTTCATCAGCTTAGTCTCAGTTAGTCAATATAGTATACAGAGATTAGTAAGGATGCTTATAGCTAACTCCCAGTTGAATTACAACAAATTTTAACCAATTAAAAGTTTCATGTCTATATATCTATACCTATTAGCCATTTTCTATTCCTTATCTCGAGATTAAAGCATCTGCCATTTCTGTCAAACCAAAGTTGATGCCTGATGTATGCCCCTGAACATAGTAAAATTTGAAAATTCAAGTGTCTTACTTCAAGTTATAATATTACAATCTCTGGCTTTTTGTTGAGATACAATTCCAATAAACATTGTAATCAAGTTTAGATAAGATCGGATAAGCAGTGCTCAAAGTATTCAGCAGATCATGTGAATTTGGTCAGTTGTAACCATTTAAGGCCTATAACTCTTAAGTAAATTTTGCAAACTGGCTGTTGATCAATACTGGCAGAGACGTTATGCCAATAAACATTGTAATAAAATTTGGTAAAGATTGGAAGAAATTCTTAAATTAAGAGAATGGACATAAAAATGTGATTCCACAGACAATGTCAATGCTGGACCACATGATTTCTGTAAGTCTGCCATTTTATGCAGTCAACAAACAAATCAAGATAAGTTACTGTATACATGTGTAACAATGACCGTAGATCATAGCATTTATAGATGTTTGTGTTATGCACCTTCATCGATTGGACAAAATGTTCTCATTTTCTAACCAAACATGACATTCAAATATATTTTATATGTATTCAATTATTGCGGTCTTTGCCAGCAAGACCATTCATTTTTGCAGGTAAAAATAACACTGTTTGAAAATATCAAGAAACTAGTTTTCTTCATTTTTTTTTCGTTTTCAATGAGCATGTCAAAGCATATAACAATGTTACTGAACATTAAATACCTATTAAACTGCAATAACATGATAGCACAGTTCATAGTCACCTTCGCACATTTCAATTTATATTTGGATTACAGATTTCAGAGTAGTTCAAATATTTAAAATGTGCACCTTCTTTTTTCCAATGCCAAAATTCACAGATTTTCAAATGTCCCCAAAACAACACATTTATAAAGTACATGTATAACACCATGTTTGGAATGGGTCTTTGATCACAATGATATCCTTAGTAACTCTGCATTTTCGAACTCCCCGGGATGTCATCATCATGCATTCCCGAGCTCTGTCAAAAAAGACAAAAAAGATTATTCAATATACAATTAAATTATGCTAAACTTCATTCGTTTTAAACCAGATCTTTGGTAAGATTTATAAGATCAACATTTTAGATAATCCATAATGAAGTTACTTTTGTAAAAGAAATACAAATGCAGACAGACAGATGGAAAAAAGAGGCCAATTCTTAATCATTTAATCTCTAATACTGTCACAAAACGAAAGCATTTTTAAAAAAATAAGCTTATGTGGGATTGTGTAGGGGGTTTAATGCCAGATGGTGCAAAATCATTAAATGATGTTTGACCTCAGACAGTAATTCTTCGATAAACAGTTCTGATATCATCAAGCATTTTCATAAAGTTTACCCAAGAAATGTACTTATGATTTTTAAGAGGCAGTTACAGACATACCTTTTGAACATACTGGGGATTCACAGCTATTTCGTTGTCCATTTCCTTCAGTTTAGCGTCCAGATGAATGCATTTTTGAAGCTGAATTAAAGAATTGATCTATATTAAGTAAAGAATGAGGCTTGAGCAACGCCAATAATTTATTTAAGAACCAAAATATAATAATGGAGTGAATATAGGAAAACAGAAAACTCGAAAAGAGAGATTTGCTTGAATGTTAACAAAACACTGGTAATTTTCAGTAAATTTTGAGTACTTAGCGTAAGACAGGCTCAAACCATTCTATATTGATATGGCCCTTATTTCTCTAAATATCCCTTAGAACAGGATCAAGCTTAGCTCGCTATATTTGTTTTGGAACTTTTTCTTGTAATTTTCAAACTTATGAGTGTTTTAGAGTGTTTTAAAGGAAAATATCTTAAACATAATCATGATAAACATGTGTTTTTTCAATGTTTAAGGGAATGGTGGTGGCCCTTTGATAGGGGAAACATAGTATTGATTTTGGCAAAAAAGGGGAAAAAATGATTCATATAATGTTCAACTTGTATTCGAAACTTTTATTAAAAAAACCTATGTTAAAATGTCATTGCTCTTCCAAAAGTATATAAAAGATTAAAAGAGGATTTTACCAGTGCAGGGCTTGCGGGTTTGTGCCAATTTCGACCACTGTCCATAAAGTATCCATTCAGTGTTAATTTTTTTAAAAATCCTTAAGAAGCTTTACACCCCCGAAGTTACAATCATCTTGCATTGATCTCTCAAACTGTTTACCTCCTGATCAAGCTGTAGAAGCATCTTACTACTGTTGTACTTTTCCGGGTTGTCATGGAAACGAACCATGCCATCTTTCTGGTTGATTGTCGCATAAATTTCCCCGTCTTCAATCTGTTAAAGTGATGCTCGTATTTAAAATAAATATAACAAGTACTGATAACAAGATTGTAACTGTGAATTCAATAGCTGAATACACACAAATATTAAATGACTGGTGGGTCCTAAAAGATTTACCATGATCAACCATCATCTCATAAGGTAGAAATACCATGTTTTCTGCACCTTTCTTTCAAATTAAACATGGTATCCTTCATAAAAAAACATTGTTCATGATATTTATTCATCCCTTTCAGTGAATTTAAACAATTGTGTTAATTGTGGTACTGCTGATTTGGGAGTATGAGTGCATCTTTACATATGCCTGTTTTCTGAGTCACAGCATTTTACTTTTCTGTTTTAAAATATGTACATGTAGATACTGGTAGTCCAAATAAGGAATAAATGACTGGCTTTTAATCTAATGCAATCTGTTAAAATGCTTATCTCATTCAATGAAACTATGGTAACCACCATATTTTAAGAAAAAAGAAAAAAACAATCAGAAAAATACTAAAGAGCTCAAACTTATTTATTTTAAAATGATTGTGAAACAAGTTATTACAACATTGTATTGATCACTCTTGTGCGTACGATGGAATGCAAGAGTGTGGTCCTTGTGTGTGAATAAAACCAGAGTACTTCAAAGAAACCCACTTGTGCTGCTTGATGACCAGGAATCTAACCAGAATTCCTAGGTGAGAAGCGGGTTGGCTAAACACTGCGCTAACAGACAACCTAATAAAATGCTATTGTCAGAACCAACCACAGAAACTTCAATAACATAAATTATCTTGCAAACTAGCACTCACCATGTGCAGCACATATTTTTCTGCTTCTTTGGGTCCTGACAGCTTTACCCTGTTCGCCATGTCAGTCAGTGAGAGGGTCAAGAACGTCTGAAAGAAATGCAACACATATTGGTTTAAACTTGAATATTTAACAACGATTGTGAAACAAGTTATTTCAACATTATATTAATCACTCTTGCTGACACAATTTTATGCAAGAGTATGGTCTTGTTTGGTGGGGAAACCGATGTACCAGGAAGAAACCCACTTGTCCGGCTTTGTGACCACAAACCAAACTCCCATGCACCCAGGCCATGAATCGAACCCAGGTCGCATAGGTGAGAAGCGAGTGCGCTTAACACTGTGCTTACTGGACAACCACCATAATTTAATCTTATTAGTTCCTTGATTCCGATTGGATAAAACCTTGTCACTAATTGCTTCACTCGGTTGTTAAATCCCCATAATGACCTCACTTAAATGTAGTTATTTCATATCATTTGTGCTGCCTGAAATAGGCTAGATCCTACTGTTAACTGGTTTGCAATTTTGTGCTCCTATTGATTGACAGCCATCTTTGATACTGTACCTTTGTTAATCTCTGTATGTTTTTCTTGTACATGGCGGTCAAGCACTGTTTTACCAAGCCCATAGTTGTGTCCTGAAAATACAGAAACAAACTATAGATGAACCAAATAGTCACACACAACTGCACTTTTTAAAGAGGAAACAATTAATTCTCTCTGTGCAAAAGTTACAAAAAATATGAAAGCCTGAGAGACCACCAATGTTGCAATAATGGCACAAACTTTAGTTTAGTATTGAGTGCCCAAAGTGTTAAGCCTAAATGAAAATTCTAAAAGTCACATTTCATAATAGTCTAGATTTTCTGTAACTATTGATTCAATAGTCTAAATTTTCCATTACTATTGATTCAATAGTGTAGATTTTCTGTTACTTTTGATTCAATAGTCTGGATTTTCTGTTACTATTTAATTCAATTGTATATTTTTTCATTATTATTGATCAATAGTCTAGATTTTCTATTACTATTAATTCAATAGTCTAGAATTTTCATTTTTATTGATACAATAGTCTTGATATTCTGTTACTATTGATTCAATAGTCTAGATTTTCCATAACAATTGATTCAATAGTCTGGATCCTCTGTTACTATTTGATTCAATAGTCTAAATTTTCCATTAGTCTAGATTTACACACAATCAATGTCAATTCATTTCACTGCATATCCACTAACAGCACATACCCTGTTGAAAGTTTCCTGGTGTTTTTCTATGACCTTCTGTAGTTCCTCCGGATTGATTGTTGAGTAGGCTGACACCAGGTCATGGTATGGTTGACAAACAGGCTGCAATTATACAATATCAAAATAAATGTACAGAAGTGCTTACAATAAAAATAATCAACAAGCCATATAAAATCCTGAATTTGAGCAAGCCCGGAAATCATTTTACCAGTTCAGGGCTTGTGTGATAATTCCGACCACTGGGTTTCTATTAAATTACAAGATCTTTTTAAGGTTTTAGCCATGGAATTCATCTCAGATATCATTTTACAAAAATATAAGCCTTTGTAAATGTTTTTATTTTTTATTAAAAGCTACCTGGCAACAAATTCCTTAGTTAAAAAAGCTCAAAATATCTCTGTTTTTTATCTGTACATATATCACATATGCCTTTTTTGTTTTGATCTTTAAAGTCAAATGAGTTTAACGCAATAATGCATTATACCGATAAAAAATTTTTGACATCAACCTATATAGTGCTCCTTTAAGACTAAGTTAATAACCAAAAATGCCTTCTTGAAACTATACATATTATACAGGGATTAAGTAAACATAAATGCCTCACTACCTTAATATATCTCGCCACAACTGGTGAAGTGTACTTTGGTAAGGTGGGGAGCTGAAAAATATAAAAACGAAAAAATCATTACATATATTATTCAATTATGCAACGAAATATTATTTTTATTTAATCAAGTATGCGCCTGAAGTAATACATGTATTCATGAGTAACGCATGGTGGTTTGGTGCATCAGTACATTGTAGTCTGAAAAAATCTGCATTAACAACTACCAAAACAAAACCCTTAAGCATGCCAATCAACTAATATAAACGACAATAGCTTATAAGCTAACCAAACTACACTTGAACAGTTATCTTTGAAATTTCATTTACAACATTTTTATCAAAGAAATAATTTGTGTAATATTACACAATGCAAAACCATCATTTTATTGTTAAAGGTATCCTCTATCATACCTTGCCATGCAAGATGAGAGCAACTAGGATGTACTTCTTGTAGGCTTCCAGCATAATGTGGCTCACAGCCGTACTTGGACATGTTATCACCTGTAAAATTAAAAGACATGTTGGAACAAAAATTTGGCATGGTAGCTGTAATTGTATAACGAGCTACACATAGCAATGAGTTCTAACCGATATTAAATAAAGAAGCCCTTGAAATCCATTAAATTTCACCAATCAACATGTTTACACTGGACCATTTCTCCAAATGTTAACGTATTAAAGCAAATTGTGGAAAAAATATTTCTGAACTTTATTGGTCAGGTCGTTGAATGCGTATTTGACTTTGCTAGTACAAAGATTCCACAAAATTCATAACAATGACACTCTCACAGATCGACGGTTTTGACCTTTTTTTCATATTTTGTCATTGAATGAGCCCATTTTTGGGTGAATGTCTGTAAACCAGTGCTGTAAGATGGTCATATTTATGGTCAAAAACTGATGTCTAAATATGTCAGTTGAGATCTGTTATATTTTGAGTTACCTCATATGACTAAATTGAAGGCTGATTCTGAGACAAATTTTTTTTTTTAAATGTCAAAAATGTCAATCTGTTAGAGTGCAGCTTTAACTGAAAATTTTGACCATTCAATGTTTTGTCGTGCAATCATTGATAAAATCAGCCCTTTGAATATGTATTAGCGAAGAAGCCTCACTTAAGCCTCCTTCCTGAAAAGGTTGATCATACAATACAACCCATGCCTTTGACAGGCAAACATGAAAACATGATTGAAATAAAAGAAAACCATAGCTTTCACAAAGCAAATCAAATGTAGTAATATGCACAGCCACTTACAATTTCAAAGAAATATAAGGCTCTATCGTATTTCTTGAGAGCTGTGTAGATTATTCCTCCATAATAATAGAAGCACAAGAAATCTTTTGAATCAAAATGGCCTCCCTGAAGTACAAAAACACAATGAACAATTAACAATGAACAATTATCAATGAACGAATACTTGATTAAAGATTCCACAATTCAATTGTTGTATAAATTTTCTCTTTTCAAGCTTCAGCCATATTCTTCATCTAAGACTCATTTTTATATTTCATATGTGATAAATAATATAGATAAAAACTAGAGCTGTCACAGGAGTGACGAATACCCCGAAATGCCGCCTGGACACAGGAATGGCAAATCCTTTGAAAAGAGGCCATAACTCCAAGGTTACTGCACACTGCATCTTCTTTTATCATGCATGTATTGTTTTATTTAAATCTGTTGATTAATTTAGAAGTTACACTGCTGACAAGAAAAATTAGCCTTTCATGAGTTATTGTCAGGAAACCGTTTTTCTATTTTTAGTAACAATGACCTTGACCTTGGCCCCACCAGCCCCAATATCGAACTTGACCTGTATCTTCTGATGTTACACCGGTGTACCAAAAATTGTTCAAATCTGTCTAGCCTTTCATGAGTTATCGTCCGGAAACCGTTTTTCTATTTTTAGTAACAGTGACCTTGACCTTGGCCCCACCAGCCCCAATATCGAACTTGACCTGTATCTTTTGATGTTACACCTGTGTACCAAAAATTGTTCAAATCTGTCAAACCTTTCATGAGTTATCGTCTCACTCCTATATACCCCCTCAAACTTTGTTTGTGGGGGTATAATCAAATGAATACATACCAGTTATATATGTACATGCAGCAACTGTTATTAATATAGCCGTTATCACTATTGCTGTTATCAATACTCTGTTCATTATTTACCAGATAATTTCTGTAAATGTTATTAATATACCGTTATCAATAAAGCTGCTCTCAATGTGGCAATTATCAATATAGCTGTATCAATATACCGGTAGCTATTATTTATATACCTGTTTATCATATACCTGTTATCTTAAGTTCTTGGCAAGTAAAAACATCCCAAGTCATTTTCTCATTTTCCTAAGCTAAGTATCTCACTGGTCATTTGATAAAATAATCTGAAACACTTTATTTACATTGATGCTTTTGAATAAACATACATATCTCTTAAATCACCTATACGTTTCTTTTAATTGATTATGAAACATTTAAGAAGAGAAATTAATTTAAGGAATGACTGAAGCAGTTTTATGAACACTGGCCAAGATCTAGTATATGCATTAACACATTGATAAATTTAATAAATAAAAGTAATATCAGACTGAATAAAACACTAACCTCTTTGCTTATATCTGTTATATCAACATCCATAAACTGCAATGCTGGCTTGAAATTTTTCGACAGTAAACAAAGCTGTAAAAAAGGAGCATCTCTGCATTTAAAGTTGTAATTTTGAGATCAGAACACTAGTTTATGGTTCACTATTAAAATGATTCCAAATTTAAGCACAGTTAAAAACAACATCATTTCTTTGTTGATCGAGGCATATAATCCTAGAAACATTCTTGGCTCAGTAATGGAACTTTGAGGTCAATTAAAGCATGTGTTCTGAAAAGGAACTTGACAATGGAAATCGTAAAAGTCAACACTAAACACTTGCAAGTTATAAATTATTATAGGTAAGTCTCTTAAACAGTTTTTAATATACTTCTAAAACTGTTTCATTATTTTATTACAGTCGAAACGCGTTGAATCAATATTGCTTGACTCAATTTCCTCGTTAGCTTGAACTGGATGTAAAGAACCGATTTGTTTTACTCTGTGCAAGCATTCCCGCTTGGCTCAATATTTGCAAGGCTCAAAGTATTTGGCCAGTCCCTGCGACATCGATCCAAAGATTTCAACTGTAGTCTACAATTTTTTTTTTTCAGTTTTTGCAATATTCTTATTAAAAAAAAACTGCTGCATTTTTGGTTTCTACCAGCCAGATGACACTTTGAAGAATCTATTAGTTATGGCCATACTATCTTCAAAAACAGATAAGCTTTAAAAAATAAGGCACCCCCATACCTGGCACAGATCTGCATGTATTGAGGTAAGCTGAGCAGGGAACAACTGGATCTTGTTAATTGCTGTCACTAGGATCGGGATGCCTCGATGTGGCTGCAATTAAATCGGGGGACAATTAAGTAGTATTGTAAATATGGCTTTAATTTAAAACATATAACCTATTTTTTTCTATAACTACTTCATTGAAAAAGAAAATTATTTTCAATTTTTATATCTTTTAAGTATGGTTTGCTCAAAACAAGAAATCCTCATTATTTAAAGTGACACTCGTATTCAAAATCAATGCATACGCATGTATAACAAACATACATTTTGACTGATAAATCTTTAACTACTTACTAAATAATGCAATTATGGAATATATTAATTACTGATAACAAGATTGTAACCGTATATTTAATAGCAGAAAGCGCAAAATTATTAAATGACTGGTGAATGCTAAAAGATTTACTGTGGTCTACTTTAGTTTCCTAAGGTAGAAATAGCGAGTTTTATGCTCATTCTTTCAAATTAAACTCAGTATCCTTCATAAGAAGCATTGTTTTCGACATTTATTCATCTTTTTTGGAATATTAAAACAATATTATTAATCGTGTTAAATCTTATTTGGGAGTAAGAATGCATCTTTAAGGAAATGTGTATCAAATATTTTAGTCAAGATTAATCTTTTGCAAAGTGGTTTCAAATACTAGTAAAATAATCTTGCATTCTACTTATTAACAATTCATACTATATCCTAATGTGAAGTTCTTTCAAGATATAAATCAATGCTTTAAGTTTAATTGATCAAATAGAAACATTTCTTTCAAAAGCATTATTTCTACAATGGCAGAATACTCTATTTGTACAGCCTTCGAAATCGGACTTTAAGATGAACAAGCCCAAATTCTTACACTAGTGCTTGGCATCTAAACCTTTACAAGCCCTGCTATATGAAATCTAGATTTTGAGTAAGACCCCAAAAAAATTGACCAGTATAGAGCTTGCGGGCTTGTGCTAATTTCGACAATTGTTTGTAATATACATCATATTCTGAACTACTTACCTGCTTCCTATCCACAAGGTTCTGGGTAAATTTGTGACATAAATCTGCATCTGTAAGAGAGAAATTACTTGATTGATGGCATGATGCTAATACAGAAGAAGTATACATGAAGTATACCTTATTTTCATGTCTATATTTAAAAGGAAAACCCTTAAACTGGCTTATACATTTTTTTCAATTTTATGCAATTTTAACAACAAAAATATTTTGAGGCTGACTTGTTTTCAAAACATATATATTCCATAACTCAATAACATATAGTTAATAATTAATTTTTAAAAGCAATTAGCATACTAAAATCCTAATGACAAGTTATTCTGAAAATGACGCCATTGATATTTTGTCCAAGCTATGTGCATGTTGTCGGATTTGGACAGGAAAACGGCCACAATGTTAAAACTGGAATATCATGGTATTATGCTGTTTTAAGTAAGTAAAAGATCAATTATAAAACAATGCTGCCAAAACTAATGACTGTTTCTTCCTTAGTAACAGTAAATGGGCTCAAGGGCTGAAAACATCATCAATTGAAACTTATACTAATCAGCTAAAGAAAAATGACAAAAATATTATCACTGTAAATAAAGAACAACTTACAGCTATCTGTGGCATATCTGACATGCTCTCCATTGCAAGACAAGATAAATTCCTGTGTCTGAACAAACAGAGTCTCAAAGTCTGGGATGTTTTGCATACTGTACTTTACACACCTGAAAGATAAAATCCGATAAAACATTCAATCAATAATTTTCATAAGATATATTCAATAGTTGCCTATATTGAATATTTTTTGGCTGGACTTGTGTGATTATATATTATCAGTGGATGAAACAGTGCAAGCCGACAAGCCCTGCACAGGTTAAATGCTTATAATCAGGCTAGCTTTAATTCTCGATTTTCAAAACACATAGCAGGGCCTAAAAAAAAACATTGTTTGGTTAGGGTTACATCCTTAAAAAAAATAGGTAGGGTAGGTAGGCTTTTTAAAAAAAATTATTTATTTTTTTTATTAGGTTTTATATAAGAATATAATTTTCATCATTGGAGAATGGTGTAAAAGCTATCTTCTGTACAAGCATTTAAGGTTTAAACTTAATATTAAAAAGCAATTAAAAAAAAAACGAAATATTTTTTTTTTTTTTTTTAGTTTTTCATTTTTTATTCAAACTGACTATAAAAACGGTAGGGTCGGCGCCTATTCCATAGGTAGGGTCGGGTAACCCCAACCAAATGTATTTTTTTTTTAAGCCCAGGCCTTGTCAAAAAATTTGTTGCCAAGAACTGGTGAAGCAATTCAGACTTGTTCATCCATGAAAAATATAACAAGTAATACTGTTACAATCCAAAGCACTAATTTCATTGACTGTATCATTAACAAAACAAATTTAAGTGCTAATTTTTGTTGAAATCCTATTTCTCCGAGTTCTATAAAAAAAAAATACATACAGGATACCAAGAACTCCCAGGGAGTCTTGCTGAATATCCAGTGTTGCCAATACATTGTTCAGTGGACCTTCATTCTTGCTAAGGGTCTCTGCACTTTTGCTGATGAAGTCGCATAGCTGGGAAAAATTTCCTGTAATAAAGAGTTGGGTTCATCAATTTTCACAAACATACATGTGCCCTTTTTTGTAAAAAAAACCCACTCTGTAAAAGGGTCCATACATTAACCATATAGCTAGAAGCATATATCTTACTATTATCTGAGGTCCATTTTATCATATGTTTAATGACTGAAAAGTTTCATATTTGCTCCTACATTCAGACATTACTATATCAGAGAACTGTTACAGCAACACAAACTTGTACCACTGCAAAGATGCACCATATTTAGAAAAGTCATCCCATATATACAAACAATAGGACACTTTTCTTAAAGTTCATAATGCAATTTATGCGTTTTGATTGTATAAATAGTGTATAATAACAAAACACAAATGTTGCTTTTTATGTATGGTCTTGGAAACACATACAGCTTAAGTTTCACTGTCATGATGCAGTCAGTGAATATCATTCAACTATCAGTTTAATTCAAGTATAGAAGATGACTATTGTCTATTTCTGATTGATGACTTTGACTGAGCATTATATCTAAACTTGTTTCAAAACCGAGGACATTAACAGGAGATTTATAATTCAGATACTGAACTATAAATTACATATGTTTTGGCGACTTATCCATATATGGCATGACATCATAGTGGTACGAATATGTGATGGTACGATTTCTCTCGTGACAAATAGACGTCCAGGGTTTAACTTAAAACCAATTTTTATCTCTGAAAAAGATCACTGCACCTAAAGATTTTGACATCCATATAGACTTACTCCTGTGGTCACCAGCATGTAAGACAATACCATTTTTTACAATGACATGCATATATTTCTATATATTGAGAATGTGTGCAAATATTTTAGCACAGTCAAAATATAATATTCTTTCTTTTTTTCTCAGTAAAATCTTGTCTTCATTTAATTTTAAAATTTAATCATAAAATCTTGTATTACCCTGCTCTGAAAGAGTACGAACAGTAATGATATACTGTTCTAAAGCGCTGATAGACATGATCAGCTAGAAAATAGAGACCAAGCTTTCAGTTTCACAGATACCCGGAAGTAGAATTGCAGCTTAGGTCATTCGCAAACTGAAGCAAATATTTGTAAACGGAATTCAACACAATAAAGAAATCAACTTGAAACATTTTCGCAATAGTTGTGAGAACAAATAAAATTGCTGCCTTCCTTTCTATTCTTTAACGTAATTATACGTTGTCCATTGATTATTTTTTATTTTGCGAAGATGTCAGCGACGCGTTTTATTTAGCCTCGTTTTGAAATTGCACAATCCGTTTCGTGTTCTTTATTTCAATATTTTTTGGACAATATTGTAGGCTTTTCTGTTGCTATCTGTATATTGTAAGTAGAGGCCATTCTCGAAGCTCAGTTAACAATGATATGCTGAATTGGTCTGTGACGAGCAGCCAAGTCGCAAGTCATTAACTGGCAAAGAAATGGCATGATAACTTGTGAAAAAAAATATGATAACTTGTGAACAAAAATATAAACTTAAATACTTTTAGTTTTACAACTTTTTTCACGTAGTTTAATCCATGTTATCATGTTGTGAAAATACTAGAATATATGCGAAAAAAATTCCAGGCTTAATTAATCAGATTCTTTTTATATATTCCACTGATCCATAAAAAATGTTAAAAATTAAGCTGGACTTCAACATTGAAAGATAACTTTGCTGTAGGACAGAAGTCAAGTGTATTTTAGATGTATTCGCAACTTCACGGATCCAGAATAAAATACGACATTTTAATGTGTAGTAAAACCTGAATTATTTTTTCAAAGAATGATAGAATACTGGTGAATAGAATACTGGTATTACTGCATGAGTATTTTTACTGATGGTCAAAGTTGAAAGCACTTATAACTGAAAAAGGGTTCTGGGTTTTGGAGCTTTGTTGTTCGCAGCTAGTAGTTCAAAGATCGTGGAAATAATTTTGAAACTGAAAGCTTACCACACCTATTTTTTTTTATATGTTTGCAAAACAGTTGATAAATAAAAATATTAATTTCAAGTCAATATCACTTATCAGTGAACATCTTTAATAAAGTAAAAAATAATTATTGAGATTAACATGATTACATACCATTTAGTATATTGGTATCCTGTAGCACAACTTAAGTTGATCTTTAATAAAGATATCGCTCAACTGAAATCAAATTTTTACATCGATTGCCACTGGTATGATCCCAGCTCATCACAGCAACCAACAGAAGCTTGTATCCAACCTGTGCAGATGATATGCCGAAAACTTGGGATATGGTTGGTTTGTTTTAATATGATTTATATTGTTTTTACTGTTAATCATATCCTTTATCCTTCAACTCAATGAACTTCATGAAGCGTCATCAACATCAAGTGAAAGATATTGGAAAACACCTAATTTGTAATCTGACCAAATTTACCTGACATCAATGAAGTTATTAAATTTGGCGAAGCGCTTTTAACTTTAATTAATTGACCAGTGTATATTTGTATTGGAAAAAGAACAAAGAACTTAATTTGTGTTGCAGTTTGAATACTATTATAAAACTAATAGTAGAACACTGTTTGATCGTATGTTCTGATATTGTTTTACTTTTTCAGGTGCTTCAGAAAATTGAAAACCAGGAGTTCAGCAGCTCAATTACCTCTGGAACTGACACTTGACTAAAGTCTCCCTAAATCTTCTATACACTGACATGAAAACCACTTCATCTTGCTTAGAACATGGACTTCCTAATCAACAAGCTTGAATTCTTACATTCAGCTTGAGAAATTGTAGAAAGCTGCTAGATATTATTCAAATTTTGAGCTAGCCCTGCTACGTTTTAAAAGTGCAGGGCTGCCAAATTATGCACGTTTAGTCTAGTGCTGACTTATAAAACAATACGTAGGGTTTTAGTACGGTTTAAAAAAGGTGAGGGTGCTGCAAAAATGGGATAGGGGCTAAGGGAGAAAAGAGCATGTAGATGAATTTGACAGAAAATGTTAGGAATTGTATTTAATGAAAGTAATATTAGTTTATAACTGCCATTTACATACCATTGGTACATGATTATAATCTGTGTAAATTTAATCAAAAGATAAGAAATATTTCATTAATTTAAGCGTTTCTTACTACGGTATGAATGCAGAAGGATGCACATGCTGCTCTCCATGAGGGTAGAAGGATGAAATTAAGAAGGACAGTATGCAGTACCCTGCCATAAATCTTCAGCTAAAACCCTAAATACGTATCACACTTTATCTTTGATAAGATCAACATTTGGTCGTGACACAGGCATTTTTCTAACAGACAATCTGTTACTTGAATGCTTTAAGACACTGGAAAAGAAATCAAATAAAAACATCAATAAACAGTCGAGTGAGTCATTGTTAAGAGAAAAAGCACAAGCTTAGTGTAAAACTGATGTAGGGATATATAAAACAGCAAAAAGAAAATGTACAGACCATATAGTTTTAACTACTGTGTTCAAACGACACGCATTCATCTTGAAATACATGAGACAAAGCATTTTCAGTACACCTCAAATGTTTATAATCCTAAAAATGACTTGATGTTGATCAGATGCTGCAGCATTCCTTTGAAGACAACAAAACATCAACATTGCAGGACGGAGCAGTTGAAGACTTGAATTTGATAGAAATAGAGAAAACTTCAAGAACTACAACAATCGCTTTTGCATTGCATGCAACCTTTACCCATTACATGAAATTGTAACTTTTAAAATATTCATCTGTGAAATTCTATCAATAGTTAGCTCTATGATTTTTTTCATTTATGTTTAAATTGTTAAATAATTGTTCAATATATGATAGGTTAATGAAAAATTGTTGTTTAAAACAAATTTAAAATGGGATACATAACTGCTGCATTACAAAGCTGTATAGCGCAAACTATTTTTTTAATTTGATTCAATCTTAGGTTAGAAGATAATTATTAGGAGTTGTCAATTTTTTTACCTTTATCAGATTGGTTGTGGGTTCAACCCCCACCAGTCTTTTCTGAAAGCCTTTCATATTTTTGTATTGGTATCCACTAAGATAAAATACTTTGTTGTGTTTGTATAAGGTATCGACTTTCGTCATGATTGAGCTGGATAACAGAGACGAGTACCAACTCAAAACTTTTTGATTTTGCTCATTTGGAACAAATTCAGACCACCAAAAGAAACCTTTTAATAGATATCTAGATTATGAATAGTTAAAAAAAACACTAGACAAACAAGGCAAATTTATATAGCGCACTGCAGTCATTATACTTGGATGAATAAGTTTAAATGTGTACACAAGTGGTTGGCATTAATATTTTTCAACAAGCCCTTCTATGT
The DNA here is from genome assembly GCF_026914265.1 of Mya arenaria. Lineage (NCBI taxonomy): Eukaryota > Metazoa > Mollusca > Bivalvia > Myida > Myidae > Mya > Mya arenaria. The sequence goes on along the minus strand of NC_069123.1, from coordinate 31,866,992 downwards.
AACAGTCTTAAATATGAGCAAGTCCGTAAAGCATTTTACCAGTTCAGGGCTTGTGTTAATTTTGACCACTGTGCACTGTCATATTTTCATATCGTAGATCAGAATAATTACGAGTTTATTAATTAGTTTTATATATAAATATATATATATATATATATATATATATGTAGCCTTAGTTGGAAAATTCTATCTATTGTGCCAAAGCTGATGATATGTCTTTCTGAATAATTGGCTATGCCTTAATCCTGATCGGCAAATGTTCCTATTTGTATCGCCTACACATGATTGATATTTCTTGCTATCACTTTCTCCACTATCTTAGTATTTTTCCATTCATCAATTATTGGTGGAAAAAGTGCTAGATTAAGGATAATGGATTATGCTTTTTCAATTATTATTGCGAAATGCATTATGAATAATGCTTGCTCAGCATTAAGTCATATGTATACATTTTTAATGAACATATTTATGAACTGAGATTTTTTATAGCTGCACTCTCACAGATTGACCATTTTGACAACTTTTTTGTTTTTGTCTTGGAATGAGCCAACTTTTGCATCTGAAACCCTTTGATGTAACACTGCTGATAGTAGATCAGATAGCAGTTTTAATATTTACACCTCGAAAATTGATGTTTTATTGCTAAAAGCGTTACTACCACTATAAGAAAAATGAAATTGGGATCTGTTCTTTTCAATTATAACGTTTTCAATAATTGTAGAGTTAATTCCCTTGTTCGACTGAAAAATTAGCAGACACTCATTTGCGTTAGCTCTGCAGCGCTCTTGTTTTATTGGCGATTAAGGTTGAATGCTGTACATCAGTTTTGATGATCATTTTGTGACGCTGTATTGCCATGGATGCTGCTTATTCTGGTTTCAACATCTTTGCACAAAATAGTAATTGTTTCTTTTATGCAATGTGGACTTGTGTTACATTACTACTAAACATGATATTTAAGTGATGAATAATGTTTTTGTTGCTTCTCTTCATAATTTTATATTACACACAAGTTATTTAGATTTATTAAGAACAGGTGAAAAATCTTTTTTTTTTTAACCAAAGCGATTTTAATGAAAACTATTTTCTTCCTCATATTTTGACCATCAAAAAAGGAGATATTTTTGTTGATTGTTATAAAATATGCGCATGGTTAGAGTTAATGATGTTACAATCATTAAATTTGAGATTTGTTAGAATTATCTCCCTTGATGTGCATATGTCAAAATTGTCTCCCTTGATGTGCATTTGTTAAAATTGTCTCCCTTGATATGCTTTTTTTGTTCATATTGAAATATGCTTGCTAGCAAAAATTCTTAAGCTTATATGGTATTTCGATAACTTTACAACATTCTCACATTATAGATATATATGTTTTTTATCTTTTAGTAGAAAACAATTCAGAGAAAGAATATTTTAAATTACAATTAACTTTTAAGAAATAATTAGATTCCTATTTTCTCTGTCTGCTTATGACCATTTCTCTTTTATGTCAAGTAAATGAAAATATATACTACAAAACTAAAATGTATAGGTGAAGTGTGCCAGATGTTGGGCTCTTATCAATGACCCTCCGAACACATGACAGTGCTTTAACAACTGAGCCATCTGGGCGGCTGATTATCATAACATAACAAGACATCAATTTATATCTATTTTAGCATATGTACAGATTAAAATTGATTGAAAATATCTCTCTTGTACACCTCAGTACTTCAAAAATGTCAAAAGAAGTTAAATATGCACCAACTTCAAAAATAACACTTCTTTCGCTAATTAATACTAAGTTACTTCAGATACTGTGTGTGGGGGCTCATCACAAGAAAGTTGTCACTCTATATTTACTGTGTGTGGGGGCTCATCACAAGAAAGTTGTCACTCTATATTTACTGACTGGCTACGACTGTATTGTGGTCAGCCATTGCAGTGTTTAACTGTTCAGTTGCATCTAGTGTTTTTCTGCTGATCCATTGTAATTGAAAATCGATCAAAAGGTCGACCTTGGTGACTATTGATAGTGATTTTGTGAGAATGTCTTTTTTTGTCGGAATAATTCTTTTCTTGTAAAACAGAATTTTAAGTCAAATTTCTTATTTGGGGGAAAATTAATTTTGGTTTCTAAATCCATTAATTTGTATACTGTTGAATTGTTGTGAGGTTAAATTAAATAACAAATAGGCATGTGATGAAGTTATCTGTAGTCATGAAGCAAAAATGCAAAAAGTGAAGTGCTTGTATCAGGATGAAAATAATTATCGTAGTTATCAAAGTCATTAATCGTTTTTCAATCTTTTTTAATTGAATGTTAAAATTGGTCCGATTCCCAACACCAGATCCACTGCCTGATTGACATTCATGTAATATTGAATTATTTAAATGGTTAAGCGAATTTTGTACAAATGTATTGAACCTTCATCATATAGCTATATGCCTTTGTTGTAAAATGCATTAGCGGTAGTTTTATGAGAAACAGCTGTATGAAATTGATCATTGTCTGATACCCACAGTTGCTCCATTTCAATAATCTCCATTTTAAGGAATTTCTAGTGAATGAATTGGGATACCTGTAGGTATCCAAAGATTGAACATGCTAAGTTTTGTACACACTATTCTTGAACAAATAACTGTTGACTATGTACATGTATTTTTATGATAGATACTGTTCAGTATGCATGCCATTTCATGAATGTTTCATATACAACAAAATGTCTTTATAACCAGGGACAGAATTTGAATGTACAAACACACATTTTTCAGGGTAATGCGGAAACGAAACTAGTCAAGCACCATGGCAGGAAAGATTGGGAAAAAGTTTAAAAGCTTGCCCAAGTTCCGGAAGCAGGAGAGTAAAGGTGCATTGAATGTTTCTAGCACATCTGCATTGATTAGTCCTAGTTTATTTATTTCACAGGACTGGTTCTTGTTTTGCAATAATTTTGAAACTATTAATTACAACATTGTACTAATTTTGTTTGTCGACTCAATGCTTTTGATAAAGTGGTATTTCTTTTTGTGGAAAATACATTGTCCGGCTTCGTCAAATTTGTGAAAACGAAGCACATTTACTGGCTTGGTTAAATTTGTGAAATCGAATGACATTGTCCGGCTTCGTCAAATTTTTGAAATTGGTGTATTTTGTCTGGCTTGGTTAAATTTGTTAACCCAGAGTACATTGTCCTGCTTTGTTAAATTTGTGAAACCGGAGTATATTGTCCGGGTTGGTTAAATTTTGGGAAACCTGAGTATATTATATATGTCCGGCTTGGTTAAATTTTGGGAAACCTGAGTACATTGTCCGTCTTGGTGAAATTTTGGGAAACCGGAGTACATTGTCCGTCTTGATCAAATTTGTGAAACAGGAGTACCTTGTCCATCTTGGTTGTGAAACTGGAGTACATTGTTCGTCTTGGTGAAATTTTGGGAAACCGGAGTTCATTGTTCGTCTTGGTGACATTTTGGGAAGCATAACATTAGCATAGCATAAAAAATATTAGCCTTCATAAATGTTTTTTTTCCGGTAATCGCTTCAAGGCCACAAATTCTCCAGTTAATAAAGCGCCAGAATATGGCTATTTTCTTATCTGTACACAAATCATTTAATCTTTTTTATCATTAAAGTCAAATGCGTTAAACATAATATTGCATAGAAATTAAAAAAGGAATTGCAGAAACCTATAGTGTGCCCTTTTAATACCAGTTTGTTTAAAATTGATCTTTTTTTGTCACAGATAACCTCCGGCAACTAGACATAAATGGGCGAGATTGTCAGGAAATTATTAATGCTGTGAGACATACATACTTGGACAGTAACTTCCAGACAGCATGGGAACTGAAGTCGGCATCACTTGTGGAAAATAGGGAGCTGCAGGAGAAATACAGGTGACATTACAGGAGTTAGGAGTATAAGTATATACTAATTTATTTAGCTCGATTGTGACATAATCTGATAGCTTATAGAATCACTCTCCAATCGGTTTCCTGGGCAGAAACCAGTACTGTGTACTTTCTTAGAGGCCATGTGAAAGTACCCTTAGTGGGGAACAAACCCATAACCTATTGGGTGAGAGGCGGACACTTTTACTGCTAGATCACTCAAACTCACTAGGAGTTTTCTATCATTAGATACCCCTGGTACTGAATAACTCTGTGCTTTATCATGTTATTTTGATAGACTACATGGGTGAAAGTTTTCAGTATTGATACTGAATTCAGTATTTTGGAAAATATTTATCCTATAATGTATTGTAAAAATGGCATTTTCCTATGTAAACACCCTATTTTCAGTATTTTGAAAAATTCATACTTTCACCCATGAGATTATTAATGTACAACTGCCAATTAAAATATTGTTTTATGTGGTGATAAAAGGATTTGCTCTTGTTTTGTGAACGAAATATTTTTTTCTCGGCATCAATTGCCTTTTTACGCCATCACTTTTGTTTTCTTACAGAAAAACATGATTCAAAAAACCTTTTTGACTCTGTATGCTAAGAATATGATCTGAAGTATGAATTACAGTGTGAAATGTAGCTGTACAAAGGCTTTTCATTGGCTATACTTTTCAAGATATCCAAATGAAACTTGTTACACTTGTTGCCAGAGACAACTTGCACATGTGACTTTAAAAACTGTTGAGTTATTCCCCTTGTTTGAAAAAACAACGACAGGAGAGCAGCACTCTTGCATTCTATCAATTACATTTGTTTATTGCAGAGCCAAGAAGGCCGACATGAAGGAGGAAGGAAGGAATATTTCCGATCATTACGCCTTCCTTGTGTTTCGTGACGGAAACCAGGTGCCTGCTATTGTCAAAAACGGGCTGAAGTGTCGCGGACTGTCGTATAATGGATTAGGTACAGATTGAAGAGACATTTGATGTTCTTTATTTAAAGCTTATGAGGCAAAAATATGGACAATCACAATGTTTTGAGATCAGTTGTATGACCTTGTTTGTGATGGCATGGTGTCCTCAGTGGTGGCATAATCGTTTGGGTTTTAATGCGATATTTCAAACTTGGCCATATCCATGAAAACACTCCAGATATTAAAGTGAAATTTGGAATAAATACATGATGCCAGAGACAATATGCTTAATAATCGTCAAGTTATTCCACTCTTGTCATAAAAATAATTGAGCATTAGGATTGGCCCATGGCATTCTTGTTTTGTACATACGGGACAAACATTTTAGCTAATGTGAGAACAACAACATAACTCAATATTAGTAACTAAGTTGACTGTATATTTGTCTTCTGGGAGATATGTTAAATGGGGGTCCCATGTGACAGTGCTACATTTAAGAAACCAGGGTAGCTCTAACCAGGGTTATATTCTGTCTGTGCACTTTGCTTCAAAAACGTAATATGACTATCATTCTTATCTGAGCATTCGCTGAATGGGCCTTGCCAGTGCGATTAAAACTAAACTAATAACCACCCATTATATCAACATTTAGCCTTGATGGGAAAACAAAATAACATTATCAATGTGTAAAATGATGGGAATATCTGGTTAGTTGATGTCATTAGTTTGTCCAATGGTGCCAGTATATTTTACCATTGGTGCCTTATGTTGCCAATGGCAATAAATTTTGTACATCATTGTTTGATATTGCTTTGCTGGAATCATTTCTGAATTTTGCATTGGTACTTCTACCCAAACACAGGACATATGGAAAGATTGGCAGCCAATGTGGGGAACCTCTGACTACCAATGATTTCCGTGATTTTATGATGTAAGATGCATGTATATATTTAAGGTGACAGCAAGATGGGTGTGTATGTCTGGAGGAACGCAGATGTGCAGATAAGGGTCTCTGAGGGCTGGGGAATTAACATGTGTACGCTGATGGTCTTCAAGGTTAGATAATACTATTACCTGGGAGTAATACAGATATGATTGTATCTCTCAGATTCTATGTTTCCTTCAATTTTTATGGGTTTCAAAGGGTTAGACTGTATTTGTATTTTTTCAAACTCGCCTATCTTAAAAAAAATTAGAGTAGTGTTTAGGAAGCCACCCTGCATGTGTAAGATTCAATTGCAAAAAGACTCGTTTTAATACTGGCTATTTTCTGTTGTTAACCTATAGAGAATATGGCATTATTTTTATCAGACCCACTCAAATCTTACCAGACTTGGCTAGCGGGTTAAAACTCTGCCAGTCTATCTGAATTGAAAAGTGCCCGTCTGCCAGACATGTCTGGCAAATTTTGTACGGGTCCGGCAGCTCTTTCGTAAATGACGGTCTGGATGACCAACATATATTGAAACAATTAAATAACAGAAAGATACATTAAAGTTAATTGTCTGTAGAAACTGTTTGCTGATTATTTGCCTTAGCGGTAGTTAGTCGATCCCACATTGATATTTGAGGTCACATAACATCGCCATAAGTTGGCCATTTCCGATATGGAATCATGATGTTGATTGCCGGAGATAAACGAGTAAATATGATGCATTTGTGACGGCTTTTTATTACAACTGTTTTGTTTATACTAAACAACATGTCCATGTAGTGTGACAGTGTGTATATGTTTTTTTGACAATAAAATCAGGAAAGCATTAAAACCATTTGATATTCATTTTTTATTCTTTTTGTATACTTTTTAATGACACGTTTGTCCGGACAGGCAAATATTTTCTCTGACTGGCTAAAACTTCCAATTTGCCTGTCCGGTGATCAGGCAGAATTTTTTCAATTTCGGGAAGACTGCTCTGCATCTGAATTGTTTTCACATTTCAGATGATGATGGGAAAATGCAAGGTGATAGCTCCATCAACAACTCCTGACAATGTAATAGAGCCTACACCTAACTTTGACAGCCACGTTCCTCAAATGATGGCGAAGCCTAGTGACACTATAGCTACCCAGATTGCTAGGTCACAGGTGAGCTGGTTGTATAAAAGAATGCATTAATGCACAATTGCAAGAAAAAAAGAAAATTGTCAAAAACGTGAAATTGATATTGTTGTGTTCAACAGATTTAGTTTGGGGGAATTTTTCCAATTCGAAATTTACTGGGGTTGTGTATCATGTAAATTCCGGTAATTTAAAAAAAAAGCGTCAGTATATTTATCAGTACTCATAAACAGATACGATATTAACTCAGAAACCATTATGCATTATTTTTAAACAGGGAAACACACACGAGGCAGCAACATGATTGTTGCGTTTATTATCTTAATAATGTAAAATGATGCATTATCAGCCTCCTACTAGCTTGCATTGACATTTCTAGGCTTGTTTTGTGAAAATACTGTATTTGCCAATTTTTGGACCAGCTGGTGTCAAGCCCCTTTAAAGTCTCAGATTCACAAATTTGTTAGGTTCGTAAATTGTAAATACTTTAAGCAATATTTTGCTACTAATTTCACAGCCATCTTATTAATGAGCACGTACCATTAACATATTAAAACAGAATTTCTGTTAAATATTAAGTAGGGGTTAGGAAGGTTTCATAAGGGACAGGGTGCTGCAGAAGAAGAGCAGGGCGCTAAGGAAAAAAGGTCCATTGCTTAGCTAGGAATATTTTGAACATTATGAATTTGAAGGAAAATGTTACGAATGTTAGGATTTGTGTTATGTTGTTACTTATTAACTTTACTATAATTTAATATTAAGTGATTTAAGATGACAACTGCCAAATATGTAAAGTTTGTTTGTGTTTATAATAATATTATAAGTTTTAATCAAAACAAAAGAAATATGTGACAGTCTTAAACATTAAATTCTATGAAAGTAGGAGGATGCCGATGCTGGTCTCCATTTTAACATTAATCAGTTAGATTTTGACATTGATGATTGATTGAAAAGGTTTCTCTGATTATTGCCAATAATCTATAATGTTTTTTCGTCCATTTTTCTATCCTTTCTGAGAAGTTATCCCATTGTGTTATATTTTCAGATATACCTGTATGAGTACAATGATGATTGTGAGCCAACTGAATTTCCCCGCCAATGCCTACCCTATGCCCTTCTTGTCTATGAGAAGTCAGACAATCCAATCCCCAAGCCCATCAAAGCCCCCACCCACCAATATGCCATACGCCCTTCAGAGAGGATAAAACTCTCCAGGTCAAGTAAGAGAGATGAGGAACCTGCCAAAAAGCCCGAAACTAAGGACAAAATTACTGCACCAAATTATGCACCAGAGATGATTGATTTGTGTGTTCCTAGATTGTCAAAAGCTGATACTAAGGACAGGACAGAGGTTGTTGAAACTATGGCAAATTCTTTAGATTCTTTATCTCAGTCAAGTGATAGAAGCGAATATGGACTCTGTGTACCTAGGCTGACTTCAGGTCTTCCATCAACCAGAGATGGGTCAGAAATTAGGGATGCTCCTTCAGCAGCTAGTGTAAGCTCTGTCCCACCAAGCGATCCAAGGTCGCAACTCAGCTTTCTTCAGACTACCATGTATCAGCCGTCTTTTGGTCCAAGTGATGATGAAGCTGAAATGTCTCCAATTGTTGATGAAGATGGTGACACAGTTCTAGATCTTAATGCACTCCTGCAGAAACCTAGAATGCCCAGCCTGCCTCCAATAAATCTGCCATTCATAACAGACACTAGGCAGCTTCGAGATGATTTTAACGAGTTAGAGGCTGGAATCCCACGGGATCCGAGGCTTCATAAAGCATCTGTACCTGTAAGTGTTCAAAGTGATCCAAGATTAAGAAGAGAAGATCCTCGGCTTCAAACTAGAGGAGAGCCACCTCCTAGAAGGCATGAAACTAGATATGAGCACAAGCCGAAATATAGAAGTTCAAGAATGGATAATAGATACTCTAGAAGCGACTCTACACAATCGAGAGAAAGAAAGAAACTTTCTCTTGGTGACTATAAGAAGAAAGTTAATGCTGTCAGTGTGCAACCAGAATTCTTCGATCCTCATGAACCACTAGAGCCACTGCATGCCTCTATTATAGCAAACCCTAATGTGCAATCAGTGAAGAACCCCCTTTTAGGCAGTCAAACTCTGCTTCAAAGATCAGACCCACCAAATACTACTTATTCTAGTCAAATAAATGTTCATAGGGATCCTCGGCTAAATCGAACACAGGAAGCAAGTACAAGCTTCAGAGATCCTCCTGTGCAAATTCAAAGTAACACAGAACATAGAGACCCTAGAGTATTGTATACTTCAGACACATCTGGTGTACCTCTTGATCCAAGACTGATCAGCTCAACTGTAAATTCTAATTCCAATCTGCAAAATTCTGGACAATATAATCAGGATCAAGCTATAAATAATGAAACATTGGTTTCAGAGGCTAGTGCTATTAGTGGAGATTTTGTACATGAACCAGATGATATGGCAAAGGCCTTGAATGAACTTTCAGATCCAGATGATACCAGCCAGTCTCCAAAAAGAGCTTCCTCCCCTGAAATTGATGATCCAACTCTTGCAGGAGCAATGAAAAAGCTTGTTGAGCACTCTGCAGATGTTTCTCTGTTTACTGAAGCTCTTAAAAGCTTGCAAGAGTCTGCTGCAGACTTTGGTGACCAGCTTAATGATCCAGAATTCCTTGTTAAGAAAATTGCTGAGAAGATTGAAGACCTTACTCAAGTAAAACAAGAGAAAGAGAGATTAGAACGTGAAAGAAGTCAGAAAGAAAAAGAAATATTAGAAAGGATAAATAGAGACAGGTTGGATAAAATGGAAAAAGAGAGATTGGCTGAACTTGAAAGAGAGGAAAGAGCTGATGCATTGTTTATGGAAGGTTTTGAAGAAGGTGAAGATATAGATTTGAGACCAAAGATAATTGGGAAAATAATTGCAGATATTCAGTCACCAGATTCAGTCCTGTCTCCAGATGTTTCAAATGATGCTAAATATGGTGATTCTCAGGTGAAATGTATTCCTCTTGAGACTTCAGGAAATGTAGAAAATAAGGTTGACGGTGGTACTAGTTCTGCATTAAATGAAGCAATGAGAAAGACACTTGAAGAACTCAGTAAAACTGAAAAGCAAACAGCAGTAAACCCAAACCCAAGAAACAGACTAAGAAAGAGTCGTTTCGAACCGCAAGTAAAAGGGACAGAAAATAATAGTGTCGAAGATCTTGAAAGCATACCAGTTCCCCCTTTGCCAGAAAAAGATCAGGTTAAATCCCATATTTTAGAACCAAAATCTTCAAATGTGTCACAAACGTCACCAAAAGATTCAAATCATGATAAATTACAACTAAAGAAAGGCAGTCTAGGTGAACTTGTTAGAAAGAGGGCACAGCATCCTGTAGTGGAAATTGACCCATCTACCAATAATGCTGTTGTTGAAGACAGACAAAATGTTGGGGATAGATTAAATGAGAGTAATGACTTGCAATCTAGAGTAATGGAATTTCATGGAAGTCATGAACAATATCAATATAGTGGATTTGATACAGATAGCCCTAGGGGTCGTGGTAGAGGCAGAGGATTAAGAGATATAAGAGGAATGGAACATCAACACTATGGCAGAGGAAAGGATGAATATGTTGAAAGAGGTAGAGGAAGATTTGTAACCAGAGCTGGTTATGAGTCAAGGAATTGGGAATCGCCAGACAAGAGACATTATGAAAGAGAGTACAGGAAATCTAGAAGTCCTGACAGAAGGCACAATGAAAGAGCTAATAGTCGTTCTGCAGATAGAGAAACAAGGTCAAGAGAAAGGGAGAATGATTATGAAAGTTACAGGGACAGAGATGGAAGGCATTATAGAGATATTGAAAAACATTCAAAAGAAAATGAGAATAGCGCTTCAATTGAAAAACAGATGGATTATCAAAAACAGGAAAAACCTGAAACAAAAATTGAAGAAAACATGCAGAGGCTTCCATTTGAAAAGGGAATGGTAAATAGTCCAGTGATGATAAAACCTAAAGGTATTAGACTTCGCAATGAGAGTCATGAACATTTAGATGATGATGAAGATGAAGATATTGATCTTAGAAGTGGTTTTCCAGCACATAAAAATGTGCTTGGAGGACTTAAAGCAAAGACAGGTAAGCCACAAATCAAGTTCAATCTGAAGAACATGTCTCTTAGTCAAAATAAAGGTCCACAATCAGAAAGTAATGAAAAATATATTGATAAGCATGAGGACAGTGACGGAAGAAATCAAAATATTCCAGCTGAAACATTGACAACTGACAAGTTAAGCAAGAATGAGAATAAACAATCTGAACTTTATGATCCATTTGATTTAAGTGATGTTGATGAAAGAGAATCTGTTGAAATGGACTTAGATAGTGACATGGATAAAAGTGACAATGAAGTTGTTAAAGTATCTGTTGAGCTTGACTACGGTGATGTTGACTTAAGGTCAAATGACAGAAGCAGTAATGAAAACTCCCAACAAGAACATGTAGGTGATTATGATTTTAGAAAATCACAATCCAGAAGTTTATCACCGCCTGGGAGAGAAAGCAGTTCAGAGAGAAAAAAACGGCAGACAAAATTCATTGATCCATTCGGTCTTGATGAGGAATTTCATCCTGCTCATTTGGCTGAAAATATTTCAGATTCCCGGTTGTGGGATGATACTTTGAAAGACAATAGAAGTCAAACAGGTTTTAATAAATCAGGATCATCTGTAAAAAAGGTTGTGCAAGAGTTGAGTGCAAGTCAAGACTCGAATTCCAGTGAAGGACCAGGTATGCTTTTTGATGCATATTCCTTAGGAGGAAAAAAGGAAACAGTAATGCCATTGAATGAATTTGGTGATTATGATTGGAGACAGGCAGAATCTAAGGAAAAATCTCTCAGAGTATCACTCGGCCCTGGATTAACAAGTTATACTGACTCACAATTAAAGCAGTTTAATGAAAGTATTCACAGTTTGTTTCCTCATGGTGTGCAAAGGCCTAACCCTAATGCAGATATTACCATTCAGAGGCAGCAAAATCAGCATGTCATTGGAGACACACCATCCAGCTCTCAATCTGGTGACGGTGAAAGTCTGAAAAAAGTTATGCTGGGTCTGGATTTTTCTAACATAAAGAACATTTTGTCTACTGTTAAACATCGTGTCGGTGGCATTGTTGAAAATAATAATGAAGGCAGTAATTCTGAAGCTGATAACAACCAAGGCAGAGGATTTCCAAATTCAGGTACCGGTATATATATTTACTTGTGAAGGGAAGCAAATATCCACACAATCCAGGTGAAAAAAAATTCCACCATTTAAGCTTTGTTTACACAGCGGATTATTATATATATAATTATATTTAAAATGAAAAATGACTAGCACTTCAATTACATTTTATAATGTTAGCTTCTCATCTATTGTTGTTATGTTCAGCTTTGACATTTAAAGAAGTTTAAATACAAATGTAGTTAAAATAACTTTTTATTTATTTCAAATTATAGATACCCGATAGGAAACAATAAATTCAGGTTCATAAATATACATACAGTACATTAGTGCAGTGTATAAACTGTACGAAATAACACAAGTTCCATTTATCTTAATCAATGGAAAAAAACACACACCAAAAATCTGTACTAACAACTATTACTTTATATGATCAGATGGACCCCAGCAGGATTCATGGAATCAGCAGAAAGAAAAACCAGGACTGGCAATTCCTGGTTTTGGAGGTTTTGACGAGCCAGTAATGGACAACATACCACAGAGTGCAAAGGAGTTTAGTCATGGGAAGTTTGGCAAGAATGCCAGTGAGGATTCTAAAAATGCTTCTGGGTTTGGACCAGTCAGTAAGGATTCTTTTTGGAACTCTGAACATAGATGGGGTAGAAATAAAACGGATACTGATGATAGAAATAGGGGCAATGTTGAAAAACATGAAGTAGCAAAGACAAGTAAAGGTGTTTCTGAGAAGCTGAAAGGTGTTGAGAAAGAGGAAGTCAAGTTAGATATGAAAAGTGTTTTTGATGCTGAAGCAAGGAAAATAAAGCCGGGAAAAGTATCAAGTTTGACTGCTGAGAAGAAAATTGATCAAGGAAACTATTCAACTCCAAAGAGCAAAAACCAGTACGATGATGATGACTTTGATGATGATATTTCCACTCCTTTACCAGATATTTCATATCAGTCTGCTTTGCTTGAATCCATGGAACAATCTGCTCTTAAACTCAGAGGAGATGATGATGAAACTCCTTATAAAGACTACAGAACACTAGAAAAAACTCCTTACGGTAAAATAGCTACTGACAGTGAAACTGATAGAAAGTCTCGGAAAAGAATCTTAGAGTCAAGTTTAGAAAGCTTTACCATACCAGTTTCAAAACAGTCCAAACTAGAAAGTGTGGAAGATTTTATCACTCTAGATGATTCTGACAAAGACATTGATGATGATAGTGATGACGATGATGAGGGTTTAATGATTGCCAGCGATGTAGAGGAGGAAGATGAAGGGCTTGTTATTGACCTTTGTCCTACAACACCAACCACAAAATCTTCAAGCAAAAAGAAGGTAAAACAAGGACAATGCTCTATAGTGGATATAAGTATCCTTGATTCCTTCAAAACCTTTGGTGTAGGTGTCTGTCTGAAACAATCATCTTGAATGTTTTTCGGAGAAACATGTAGTAACATTTCCCATCAGAAAATAAAATTCTTTCGAAGTAAAGCCCCCCTCCCCCCATCGGTGGCTTAAAATGTCCTAATAAGTTAAGCCCCCCAATCGGTGGCTCCCCCCTCCCCATCATTTCTGATAAGTGAAGACCTCCATCATTGGCTAAAATATGTTTTAATTAGCTAAGCTCTGCATTGATGGCTAAAAAACATTCTTATAAGTTAATCCCCCAGACTGCAGATTACGGGTAACAGAGATGGTAAGAATGGCAGGGTCGTATTGGAAGCAGTTTCAACATCGTTGACTTGAAGTTGAACCTGGTAGGCTGAGCGAGTATCAAACTGCACACCCAATCAGTGGCTTTCTGATAAGTTAAGCACCCCGTCTGTGGCTGAAATATGCTCTTCATTATGACCCCCATCTGTGGCTGAAATATGCTCTTAGTTATGACCTCCATCTGTGGCTGAAATATGCTCTTAGTTATGACCCCCCATCTGTGGGTGAAATATACTCTTAGTTATGACCTCCATCTGTGGTTGAAATATGCTCTTAGTTATGACCCCCCATCTGTGGCTGAAATATGCTCTTAGTTATGACCCCCCATCTGTGGCTGAAATATACTCTTAGTTATGACCCCCATCAGTGGTTGAAATATACTCTTAGTTATGACCACCATCAGTGGCTGACATATGCTCTTAGTTATGACCCCCCCATCTGTGGCTGAAATATGCTCTTAGTTATGACCTCCATCTGTGGCTGAAATATGCTCTTAGTTATGACCACCATCAGTGGCTGACATATGCTCTGAGTTATGACCTCCATCTGTGGGTGAAATATACTCTTAGTTATGACCACCATCAGTGGCTGACATATGCTCTTAGTTATGACCCCCATCTGTGGGTGAAATATCAGTGGCTGACATATGCTCTGAGTTATGACCTCCATCTGTGGCTGACATATGCTCTTAGTTATGACCCCCATCTGTGGGTGAAATATACTCTTAGTTATGACCTCCATCTGTGGGTGAAATATGCTCTTAGTTATGACCACCATCAGTGGCTGACATATGCGCTTAGTTATGACCCCCCATCTGTGGGTGAAATATACTCTTAGTTATGACCCCCATCAGTGGTTGAAATATACTCTTAGTTATGACCTCCATCTGTGGGTGAAATATACTCTTAGTTATGACCCCCATTTGTGGGTGAAATATACTCTTAGTTATGACCACCATCAGTGGCTGACATATGCTCTGAGTTATGACCTCCATCTGTGGCTGACATATGCTCTTAGTTATAACCCCCCATCTGTGGGTGAAATATACTCTTAGTTATGACCTCCATCTGTGGCTGAAATATGCTCTTAGTTATGACCACCATCAGTGGCTGACATATGCTCTGAGTTATGACCTCCATCTGTGGGTGAAATATACTCTTAGTTATGACCACCATCAGTGGCTGACATATGCTCTTAGTTATGACCCCCATCTGTGGGTGAAATATCAGTGGCTGACATATGCTCTGAGTTATGACCTCCATCTGTGGCTGACATATGCTCTTAGTTATGACCCCCCATCTGTGGGTGAAATATACTCTTAGTTATGACCTCCATCTGTGGGTGAAATATGCTCTTAGTTATGACCACCATCAGTGGCTGACATATGCGCTTAGTTATGACCCCCCATCTGTGGGTGAAATATACTCTTAGTTATGACCCCCATCAGTGGTTGAAATATACTCTTAGTTATGACCTCCATCTGTGGGTGAAATATACTCTTAGTTATGACCCCCATTTGTGGGTGAAATATACTCTTAGTTATGACCACCATCAGTGGCTGACATATGCTCTGAGTTATGACCTCCATCTGTGGCTGACATATGCTCTTAGTTATGACCCCCCATCTGTGGGTGAAATATACTCTTAGTTATGACCTCCATCTGTGGCTGAAATATGCTCTTAGTTATGACCACCATCAGTGGCTGACATATGCTCTGAGTTATGACCTCCATCTGTGGGTGAAATATACTCTTAGTTATGACCACCATCAGTGGCTGACATATGCTCTTAGTTATGACCCCCATCTGTGGGTGAAATATCAGTGGCTGACATATGCTCTGAGTTATGACCTCATTCTGTGGCTGACATATGCTCTTAGTTATGACCCCCCATCTGTGGGTGAAATATACTCTTAGTTATGACCTCCATCTGTGGGTGAAATATGCTCTTAGTTATGACCACCATCAGTGGCTGACATATGCGCTTAGTTATGACCCCCCATCTGTGGGTGAAATATACTCTTAGTTATGACCCCCATCAGTGGTTGAAATATACTCTTAGTTATGACCTCCATCTGTGGGTGAAATATACTCTTAGTTATGACCCCCATTTGTGGGTGAAATATACTCTTAGTTATGACCACCATCAGTGGCTGACATATGCTCTGAGTTATGACCTCCATCTGTGGCTGACATATGCTCTTAGTTATGACCCCCCATCTGTGGGTGAAATATACTCTTAGTTATGACCTCCATCTGTGGGTGAAATATGCTCTTAGTTATGACCACCATCAGTGGCTGACATATGCTCTTAGTTATGACCCCCCATCTGTGTGTGAAATATACTCTTAGTTATGACCCCCATCAGTGGTTGAAATATACTCTTTAGTTATGACCTCCATCTGTGGGTGAAATATACTCTTAGTTATGACCTCCATCTGTGGGTGAAATATACTCTTAGTTATGACCCCCCATCTGTGGGTGAAATATACTCTTAGTTATGACCTCCATCTGTGGGTGAAATATGCTCTTAGTTATGACCACCATCAGTGGCTGACATATGCTCTTAGTTATGACCCCCCATCTGTGGGTGAAATATACTATTAGTTATGACCTCCATCTGTGGGTGAAATATACTCTTTAGTTATGACCTCCATCTGTGGGTGAAATATGCTCTTAGTTATGACCCCCATCTGTGGGTGAAATATACTCTTAGTAATGACCTCCATCTGTGGGTGAAATATACTCTTTAGTTATGACCCCCATCTGTGGGTGAAATATGCTCTTAGTTATGACCACCATCAGTGGCTGGCATATGCTCTTAGTTATGACCCCCATCTGTGGGTGAAATATACTCTTAGTTATGACCTCCATCTGTGGGTGAAATATGCTCTTAGTTATGACCTCCATCTGTGGGTGAAATATGCTCTTAGTTATGACCTCCATCTGTGGGTGAAATATACTCTTAGTTATGACCTCCATCTGTGGGTGAAATATGCTCTTAGTTATGACCTCCATCTGTGGGTGAAATATACTCTTAGTTATGACCTCCATCTGTGGGTGAAATATACTCTTAGTTATGACCTCCATCTGTGGGTGAAATATACTCTTAGTTATGACCTCCATCTGTGGGTGAAATATGCTCTTAGTTATGACCTCCATCTGTGGGTGAAATATGCTCTTAGTTATGACCTCCATCTGTGGGTGAAATATACTCTTAGTTATGACCTCCATCTGTGGGTGAAATATACTCTTAGTTATGACCTCCATCTGTGGGTGAAATATACTCTTAGTTATGACCTCCATCTGTGGGTGAAATATGCTCTTAGTTATGACCCCCATCAGTGGCTGACATATGCTCTTAGTTATGACCTCCATCTGTGGCTGACATATGCTCTTAGTTATGACCCCCATCTGTGGGTGAAATATGGTCTTAGTTATGACCACCATCAGTGGCTGACATATGCTCTTAGTTATGACCTCCATCTGTGGGTGAAATATCCTCTTAGTTATGACCACCATCAGTGGCTGACATATGCTCTTAGTTACGACCCCCATCTGTGGCTGAAATATGCTCTTAGTTATGACCCCCATCTGTGGGTGAAATATGCTCTTAGTTATGACCCCCATCAGTGGCTGACATATGCTCTTAGTTATGACCACCATCAGTGGCTGACATATGCTCTTAGTTATGACCTCCATCTGTGGGTGAAATATACTCTTAGTTATGACCACCATCAGTGGCTGACATATGCTCTTAGTTACGACCCCCATCTGTGGCTGAAATATGCTCTTAGTTATGACCCCCATCTGTGGCTGAAATATGCTCTTAGTTATGACCCCCATCAGTGGCTGACATATGTTCTAAGTTACAAATCGTGGGGTGAATGCGAAAAGGTTCTAAGTGACATTAAACGAAGAAGAAGATAAAATACCCCTCCCAACAGTGTTTGAAATACTAGGTAACGCCTTCAATTGGTTGCTGAAATATGTTATACCCTTTAATTGACTGAGAAACAACAGACAAGTGTCCAGTCAGTAGGACATGCATGCAGTGTTCTAGTTCACAATTTTCACAATGCATAATATAACTGTTTAGATTCCTGATGAAGAAGAAACCAGTGTAGATGACAACCAGGAAGATCCAAGAGCTGAAACACCTACAATAATAGATGATGAGGTAGCTTACCGAGTTTTGTCTTTAGCTTGTCTTTTTCAAAAATAAAAGAGTGAAGGGGCCATGTTCATTAGCATATTGAGTCTGACCTTAAAACTGACCCATTACTGATTTTTTACGTGTTTTTATTGTAAAACTGTTTTTAGAAGAGTTATTATAGCACATTGGCCACATGCTGCACACATATATGCTGTTTTACAATTTCTCACTCATTATTGTCAAAAAGAACTTTTAAATTCTAGGAATTATAACAGATAATAATTCGCTTTTCTGAATCTGAGTCTCGACCTGAGGCTCAAAACATCAACTATATGGCCTTAGTGACACAGAGACATAACCTATTAAGTGCAGGTCCCATCACTTACCGAGACATTTGTGGAGTTTTGCCCTTTAATTAAATAAGAACAATAAATAATGGTTTGCATCCATTGGCTTTATATTCGCTAAAAAACAGATTTAAACTATCAACAGAGGTGGAAAAATAGGCGCAAGCCCTTCACTGGTTAAATGCTTTCTAGGCTTGCTCAAATTCTAGATTTTATCAAGAAGGATTTGTTACGAGGTTTAGAGCTTTTTCATCCAAACCCTTATTCTGAGGACTGTCTCATCGAGTTTTAACTTAGTTTTCACCGATGATGACAAAGTGGTTACCCCAGCATTTAGGAATAATGATATGTGTTTTACTAGAGTATATAGGGTATAATTGTTTTCTTTCAGTGTATAATATTTATTTTTGGGAAGGTGAAGTATCATGCAATCTTACACTGAAACAAACAATTTTTCAAAACAATTTGTAAATAGTCGTTAAGTTGACAATTTATTTAGTTTTTCAGACAGCAAAATTGTATGCAAAGATTATGTTTGAAACAGTCAAGTATCAATTTCATTTCACAGATAAATCTCTATAAACCACTGTAAAGCATAAAAGAGATATGTACATCAGACCTGACAGTTTTTTGTAGGAATACAATTTATGGCAGCATCACGTTCAAATGCTTCTAATGGGTACATTTTAGATTATCAAACTTTAAAGTATGTTCTTCCATTTCAGCCCACTGAAACCATTGGTGCCGAGTTGGAATCGGATCCAAATCACATGGAGATTGCATCAAGCAGTAACGAAATGAGGTCAGCGATAGAGAAAAGTCGTAAAAACATGGTGATTAAATTTAAAGGAGATACGAAGAAGGTCAACCCGAAAACTGGAAAAACGTATAGTGAAAACATAGGATCATCCATTGAAGTTGTTGGACAATCATCTAGGGTCAAGAAAGACACTTCTAGCCCACAATCTATTAACAATCAGAACTTAACATCAACATCTCAAAGCTCCATACTCCATCTCCCATTGTCAACTGCTTCTCTTCAGCATCAGTCAGACTTCCCAGTTGGAAAGTTCAAACCCATAGGATCAACAGAGCCAAAAATTACAAAACCATCCACACCGGAGACTGAATCTTCCCCAGTAAACATGTTTGCTCCTATAGAGGAAATGCAAGATAAAGTTTCCCCACCTGTTTCTCAAGTGCCATATAGAATGCTTCCGCCATTGCCTTCAACAGTAATTCCTGTTAATCAACTCGCCCAGTCACTATCTGGACAACCACTTAAATTTGACACTGGTTCATCAATTTTACCGCCATTACTTCCTTTCCCTGTTCAGAGGCAACTATTTCATCCTCATTCTGGTGGTCCTCATCATTTGCCTGGTCACGGTTATGGACCAGCTGAATCAAGCCAAGCATCAGCTTCGTCTAGCTTGGATAGGTCATCAAAAGACCCATACGAATGGTTTAAAGATAAAGTGGATCCATCTCCAGGTCCAAAATCATTGGATGCTAAAGATCCAGCTAATTGGTTTGCAGATAAGATTGGTAAAAAGGAGACTAAGTGTGAGGAGGATTTTAGGTCTAAATCAAAAGATTACAGTGATAGTGAAATGAAGGCAAAAAGACAGAAAAAGAGAAAGAAGAAGGATAAGGAAAGTCCGAGAAAAAGTTCAAGGAAAATAAAAAGTGAACATGATCATAGTCCTAGTCCTAAAAAGATCAAATATGAAATGGACGGTAGGAATAAATCAGAAAGTCCGAAAAAGCTTGAAAAGAAAAGACATTCAGAAATCAAACTTGAACGAGAAAGTCCGAGCTATTTTGAGAAGAGAGGACAATCACAAAGGCAGGAAGAGAGTGATTCCAAAAATCTGATAACTGCTGATGAAATCAATCAAGACAATATAATAAGGGATGTATCGAATCTGAAATCTGATGTTGATGGACAAACACTTAAGACTAGTGGTGAGGGTAAGAAATGTGTAAATGAATTTGGGAACAAGATTCTTGAGTCTTTGTCAGAAGTGAAGAAAGTGAAAAAAACTACTAATGACAAACCTCAGTCAACTGAATCGCCGAAGAATATACATGAAATGAAAACTGCAAGTACTCCTGAAAAAATACGAAATAAAGTAGCAAAACCATTGCCAGTGAAAATAGACTTATCAATAAAAGAGAAAAAAGATATCCAGTCACCCGTAAAAACAACTGAGAAAATGAAAAAAGATGATGGTCTGATTGTCATTGAGTCGGATGAATCAGAATTAGAAGATGGGGAGATATCTGATGACTCGGATGATGGAGTTGAAGAGATAGTGAATGATAGGAAAGACACAAGAACTGTTGTTGAACATTATAGTAGGTCTGCAAGTGAAAGACTTGGCCCATATCACAGGGATCAGTCCGATTATCTCGATACTCCAAAAAGAAATGTGAATTTTAGAAATGATTATGATGTGCGTCAGGGCAGAAGATACACAAGTAAAGGTGAAAAAGGTGCTCAATACTGGTCTGATATTATATCCAATCCAGACACAAGAGAGGAAAGAGTGAAAGCTACAAGGATTGAGTCACCTTCTCTTAGGAAATTAGAACCAACAGTGCATAAGGATACAGAACTGCTTAAATCTGTAGCTTCCTTTACAAAAGCTAAACAAAAAGTGCAAGCAGTTTGCCAGGCAAAGACATTGGAAGAATGGCTAAAAGTAGAGTTAGAAACGGATAGTGTTGAGCATTTAAAGGATATTGTTCCCTACCCCCTGCATACAGATTTGACTACATTTCCTAAGGCAAGGCGTAGGAAAGTAAAACTTAAAGTAAAACAAACAATTGAGCAAGAAGCAAAGAAAAGAGGCCAGACAGCACCTTTTGCTTCGAGTAGTCAGCAAGCATCTTCCACTCTACAAAGTGATCAACAATCTCATATAGAAGTTGAGGAGACTTATAAAAATGAAAGTTATCAAAATATTCCATCTTACACCAGAAATCAACAAAACTTCCAACATGGGCAATTTGGACAGAGGTTCAATCAACAAGGTGGTTATCAGCAGAGGAATGATCCCCCCTGGAACCAGAAGAGACAATATCAGAATAGGGGACAGGGTGGGAGAGGAAATAATATAACTGTTGGTGAACGAGGGAATAATGTAAATATTAGTGAACGAGGGAATAATTTGAATATTGGTGGAAGAGGAAATAATATAAATATCAGTTGCAACCAACCTGGACAAAGAAATGCTCCCGCACACCAGCCTGAGGTTGTTGTGATTAATGATGAGCTGGACCAGGTTACGCCGGAGAAGCAGCCTCAAACTGATCCCAACTTCATTAAAATCAGCTACTCCCCTGAAGTTCACAATGACCAATTGGAAAGAGAATTGGCACTTGTTAAAAGAACACTTTTAGAGATCAATAATCGAGTACCAAAATCAGGCCCTAATTTTACAAGCCTTAATGAATCAGAGTCTTTCCCATATAGAATGAAAGTATTAGAAGACAAGAGAAAGGTTGTAGCATTAAATATGGTGGAGGGTGAAATACGGACATTGTTGAATAAGACTTCTTTTTACGGCTATCCACATAGAAGAGTACCTGAGGAGCTTTTGCTGAACTCCGAAAGGAACACCTTTAAATCACTTGAAGAAGATGTGTTTCTTATTCTCATGATGCCTATCTCAGTGAAACCTTACATGAAACTCCTACAGATGAAACTAAACATTGAAGAAAAATTGCATCTTAAAGAAAACGCTCAAACTCCGACTGAAGTGAAAGAAATCAATGATCAGCTGAATTCAATGCATTCTCAGAGGCAGTCGCTTTTACGATCATTTACTGGTTACCTGAACAAGAAGCGGATTCAGAAGATTCAAGACACAGTGGATAAGTACACTTTGGTGTATGAGCACTTTAAGGGGCTAATGCCTCCGACTCCGGACTCCATGTTGAAGCATGTCAGAACAACACAGATGGATTTAAGACAACATCTCATACTGGCCAAACAGTATATGGTGGGTAACGTATCTGTTTTATTCATGGCCTGAATTAATGGTTGGGGGAGGGGGGGGGGGAGGGGGGGGGGGGAGGTTATCATAAACTTTAATGGTTACAGATTGAAGTATTTATTTTTCCACATCTTTGACAGTTTGACAATACATGTAGAATTGGGATTAGCTGGATTAATTCTGTGATACATTGTGTAGTACAATGATTTTAAAATCTCTTAACTGCAGAAGTTTCAATTATTTCCTCCATTATATAATAACTTGTTCTTATTTTGTAGGCAATGGATGAACTTCACCACAATCCACCGGCTGTATAGGCCATTGTACAAAATACTGCCTCTTGTATCTTAGTTTTTCAAATTATTGAAAAGGTGTCGGTATCTGTCTGTCCGTGTTTAGCTATGATCATTACATTCAGTTTACAAGATTCAAGAAATGGCTGTATTATTAGCTCTACAGTTTGGCTCAAGACATTGATTGCATGCCATACACATTTGAATTATTCTATGTTTTACCTTTTCAGGATGTGCTAAGCAAAATACTGTTCTTCATTACAAAAAAAAGTTAATCAAGCTAGGACTTGATTTAAATGAATAATATGCAGGTCATTGACCTTCAAACAAAGATAACATTAATTATCCCAATTTTATCTAGGAATAGTAAATCCATAACAATTTATGTATAAACTTAAAACTATTGACATGCTAGTGAATAGCTGCATTTAATCAAGATTCTTAGACATATTAGGAGCGTAGGTTTGACAAGTGATAATAAGTCATAATATTTGTATCCACAAAAATGTCTCATTTCATGACAAAATAATTTTTAGCCATATTTTGGAGCTTAACTTAACCCAAGTGCTTTTGTAATAAAATGTACATATTGTTAATATTAGGTCACAAATTTTTAATGGCCATGCACATAAAAATGTCTCTTATCATGCCAAATAAATTTCATTACTGGTTGATGGTATTCTGTAAATATTTCCATTTTGTATTCAGTGTGCATGTTTATGTTGTTCCTTCATAAAACTATTCTATTGTCAATGAATTGCCTCCATTTAGAATCTACATGTATACAGACTTATTTAAACTTCCACTGTCGACAGTGGGTGTATATTTGTAATGACTTTTTGAAATAGATACTACATGCTGCTTCGCTGTCTTCTATATATTCTCTTTTCTTCTTCTCAATATTTTATATTGAATGTTATTTTTTAAATAGGTTGTACGGTTAGTGCAGTGGTAAGCGCACTCGCTTCTGAACTTGGCAACCTGGGCTCAATTCGTGGCCTGGGGGCATGTGAGTTTGACTTGTAGTCACCAAGTCGGACAAGTTGGTTTTCCTCCGGTTTCCCCCAAATTACTAGACCCCACTCTTGCATAAAATTGTGCCAACAAGAGTAATAAATATAATGTTGTAATAACTTGTTTCGCGATGGTTGTAAAATATGTAATTTTAAACTAATAGTTTGCATCTGTCATTTGCTCGTTACTCAATTGTAGTATTTTGAAGTAAACTTCTTGATTGTCTGGGTCACAGCACCAAAAAAGGTGGTTCAATAGAAAAGAGCCGTCACAAATAACTCTCCGTGGCCTAGTGATTTGGGTGTTTGTCTACAGAGTGGGAGGTTGAAGGTTGAAGCCCCCAAATGGATAGTTCTGATATGGCCAGTTGCTGACCCAGGAGCTTGTTTAAGACCTCCAGGAAGAAGGGCTTTAATTGAGAGGGGCAACACTATAATAATCAAACACATTACTGTAGTTTACAGTTCGGATCTTATATTCTAATGATTATAAAATAACATGAAATATGGTTTAAATACGAGCAATACAAAGGATATCACCATAGACGGCATAATTATTAGGTACATTGGTGAAACATTCACATATTAAAAATGTGTCCTGCATATACTTGTCTCACCTCCAAAATGGACATTGTTTAGAAATAAACTTACACAAGCGGTACAGGTTCAGATACCAGCTTTGGCAATTACATTTTGGTTACCAAGACCCTCAGGTTAATCGTCAAACTTACAATATTAGGGGTAGAGAGTGGTTTAGTGGTATAGGTGTCCGCCCCTCATTCAAGACGTGGGTTTGAACCCTAAAAGGACATCACTACTTGTCTTAACCCTTGTCAAAGAAACAGATTCCCGAGTGGTTCATATCAACTTTCTAAAATGAATAGAGTATGAACTTATAGACTAATTTGGAAAATACCATGATTTGGCTGCCTGTCAAATATGACCTAGACAGGCCTTCCAGCAGCCACTAACAAAAAAGTAGGAGGTTTTCTGACAGAAAAGAAGGAAATAGTAGGAATTTTTTTACAAAAAGTAGGAAAAGTAGGAATATTTTTGGTTAAATATGTAATTATCAATAGCTATTAACTTACCTAGAGGAGATGTTTTAATGCAAAATCATACCATTATATATGCCACATTGAAAATATAAGTGAATGATGCTTGATCGGTTTCTGTTGCTGAACTGTGTGGGTGAAAAGATGATGCATGTCAAAGTGGAACATGTTGCCACACCTTTCAACAACAGAAACCAGCCAGTTTGACATCTTTTGTTCATTTTCTGCAAATAAAACTAGCACAAAGATCAAACTTTGATATTTTTGCAGACTTCATTTTCAAAAAAGTAGGAATAGTTGGAGTTTTTTAGAAAAAAGTAGGAAGCTGTTAAAAAAGTAGGAATGCTGGAAGGCCTGCCTAGATAAAACACGGAACACCATGACACCAAGTCTGGTAAAGATTGGATTAGAAATGATAATGAAATCTACAATTGCATGAAGAAGTTGCATTCTGATCATGCTTTATAATACAAATAATTTTGACCATTTAGTGAATGGTCCCAGATTGTGATCTCTGACCTGCAGACTTTGGCTGTGTTCACCAAGAATCTAGGAGGGGATGAGTTAGTATCTACGAGAGATTTCAACAGATGAAAATCTTAGTTTGACCTTGACTTTTGAAAGTCGTGACCCTTGGGCATGATACACCAGCTAGTTGTGGTGAACATTTGTGCCAAGTTATATTAAAATGAGCACAGATGTACTGTCCTTGCTATAATACACTTGACCACATTGTGTTTCTCTATCTTGAGCAGCCGCAAGCTTGCTCCATAAATTCAGATATTTATTTTATAAAGTTATGAAAAATAACAATAAATGATTTTCAACTTTATTGCTATCTGAATTGATGGTTGCCAAACCTAAATTGTATAACAAACAAACTAATAGTGTAAAATGGATTATATATAACAGAAATATCACAGCTCTTCAGTTTACAAGAAAGTGAAAGTAATCAACAATAGTTAACTCTGTCACAGACCAAGAACTACATGAGAAGACAATATTGACAGTCAAATGCTTCTTGATCCAGTAACAAACAATTTTCACAAGTCACAATGCATGTGTTTTCAAGAATCAGCAAATAACACTTAACACTTGCAATTCACTATGGGATCTTAAGGTAATCTATAAACTAAAATTCTCAATCTTACGATATTTAGTTGTAAACTCATTATCAATATGGTCCCAATGGGTGTTGCAATTGTTAACATGTATGACAAGTTTCATCTGAAAATCTTCCCAGGTTTAAATCTTATCACTGTTGAATTTTACCGCATTTATACACGTACACATATATTGAACCGGTTTCAAATAGAAACATAATAAGCCACATCGAAAATAATTGCATTTTCAAAAATGAAATCAAACTGCACTTGCATCATTGGATTTACATCGTTGGTATTTAACAAAAATTCACAAAGATTTTTTTTTATCTTTTTATCAAGATCAAAAGGAACAAGGACTTGAAAGTTTAAGTTTTTAAATTAAATCCAGTTAAGATTTCAAAGTTTGTATCTATTCCAAGTATCATGTTGCCAATTGCAATGATCGATTTCATCGAGAAATGTTTGTCATCATTTCGGCAGGGTCAGCTCTGCTGCAGACCAACACCTTCACTGTACTCCTCTCTGGCTGCCTGGTGTTGCGAATCATCTGTAATGTCCATAGTCAAGACATTTAGTTATTCTGCACATGCCGGTATATTTATTACAAGCAGAATGAACTTAATGCCGATAATTTTAGTGCAGTACTGACTAAACAGGTAAGCAAGATGGTAAGATGAAATTAGTTCATTTTTAAATACATTCATAACAAAGCGAAATCGAGGATTGAACTCAGTACTTCGTTGTGTGTAGCCAAAGCTGAAAATACTCTTAGAAATTCTTAAAAAGCTTAAAGTACAATATATTAAATATCGGCCGAACCGATTCCTCAGCACCAATAAAATACACTCAAAGCTCAATAAACCATGAGCTCCTTAAATTATGTTAGGGAAATAGAGTAAGTTTAAAATTTGCAGAAAAACTTCAAAGACTTCAGCTTTACCCAACTTGGCTGGTAGGATAGGGGCACAAGTCTCAGTTAAATAACAAACAATTATCTATTTCATTTGTACAACAAATGAATTAGAATACGGTAATTGCACAAATTCAAACAGTAAAAATATTTAGCAAAGTTCACCATCAAAACTCAACTAGAAAAAAGTTGCATTGAAATGAATATTTGTAGTTTTGCCTCTTGAGTCTTTATATTTGTACAACAAATGAATTAGAATAATTGCACAAATTCAAACAGTTAAAATATTTAGCAAAGTTCATCATCAAAACTCAACTAGAAAAAAGTTGCATTGAAATGAATATTTGTGGTTTTGCCTCTGGAGTCTGAACTCGGACTTCAGACTGTTCGTAATCATTGCCTTGGGCATTTCACGAAGTCTGAGTTGATGCCCCTGCTATAGAAGGTTAAATCTTACTCTGATGTAGAACTTGCATCTCTCCAGAAGGAAGCCCCATTTGAACTGCGTCCTCCGTTCAGACGGTAGCTGCAACAGGTCTTCAACCTTGGAACAAGTATTCAAACACTTGCAACCTCAATGTCTGAATAAACAGTCTCAACAAGGACAGCTATTTTAATAATTGTGTATCTGTGCTTTGGAAAGGTCATTATTTCAGACTACAATGTACATCATTTCACACGCAATAGTTCATGAATTAATAGAGTGCCTGAACAGACTCCAATCACAAAATATTTTAACATTAGCAAATCATCACTTTTACTGTTCAAGGTTGTCACACAAAAATAGTAAATAGAGTCTTTGAACTGTTTTAAAGAAAACTTTAAAGCTTTACCTTGTCAAAAATTCCCAAAATAAATTCAATGCAAACAACATCTGGGGTGATATTCATAAATCTTCTTAAGTCAATTCCTAACTTAAGTCACTTTCCTAATTTTAGTATATCTTTTGTAATACGAAATAAAAACTTAAGAATTTCCT
This sequence comes from Mya arenaria, assembly GCF_026914265.1. NCBI lineage: Eukaryota > Metazoa > Mollusca > Bivalvia > Myida > Myidae > Mya > Mya arenaria. The sequence continues at coordinate 31,839,331 of NC_069123.1, read as the reverse complement.
AAGTACATTGTTTTCATTGAACTTATTAAAAAAAACAACATACTTTAATGTTAAGAACCCTCATACTTTTCTTTTAATTTGACTATGAAAATTTTAAGATATAGACTTAAGTTAGGAATCAACTTAAGTTGCTTTATAAATACTGCCATTGGCCATCAAATAAAAACCTTATTTTACTCAAAGTAATGTATTTAAGGATAATGAGTCTACCTTGAATCCGATCATTGACTCCAGAACAGGGGCAGACAACCATGCATGCACTGTTCCTGTGTGGTCAGAAATGTCCACAGGGATGGAGAACTCTGTATCTGGTTCATCTAGAGTTATCTGCCCAGATGTGTTGAACATGCCCAGGGCCCCCTGTGTGCATGCCTGGTTGGTACACTGGTAGTTGTTGGATATTGTAACCATCTGCTTGCATTTGGCACTGGAAAAAAGTAGGAAATCATCTTCACCTTGTTCTTTATAGCTTGCCAAGGGATTGTCAAAGCAATCATGTCTTCCATCACAATGCAATTAATTTGGTTTTCATTATGAAAATACCTTTATGTGTTGCAAGTCCCATTACTCTGACTTAATTAATTGTCTAGTTATCTCCCGTAGTTTTATTTATACTTATTTCTTTAAGCTCAATTATGACAAAGCTAACAGCTTATGGAATCACTCTCGAGTCTGTTTCCTGGGTAAAAACCAGGACTGATTTTCATTTTGAGAGGCAATGAGAAAGTACCCCTGGTGGGAATCCAACCCACAACCTATTCCACTAGACTACTCTCCCTTGATATTGGCATCTGCAGTGCTCATGTTTAAATCTCTTTTGCATAAATAATAATGAAGCAGATCCTGAAAATTAATAAACTAAGAAGAAAACAATGGCACAAATCACCATCTTCTTCTGAAGAACCGATCAGTGTTTTCGGCATCCAGATCCAACTTTGTAATGGCCGCATACAGTTGAGCATAGTCTGAGGTGACACCCTCCCGGCTGGCAATCTGCTCCACCACAATAATGGACTGGATGTCTGCCACTGAAACAATTAATGTTATCAGATTCACATAAAATTACATCAAATTTGATACCAGACAACAGCGAAAAGGCTGATGTGATTCCCTCAAGGATGGCAATCTGCTCTAACACAATAATGGACTGGATGTCTGCCACTGGGAAAGTAAAAATCATATCAGCAGGGTTGTACACCTATTCCGAATCTGCAACAATTTTATTGGAGGATTTTGAATCAGAGTCGCAAGAGAGCCGAATGAGCAGCATGTTTTTTTGGAAACTTATCATTTATACTACTTACCAGGCAAAAATAGGCTTGAATAATCTTTTTTTACTGTTTCACTGCCATGTTGCAGCTCAGATTCAAAATCCTTAATTAAACTGTTGCAGATTCGGAATACATGTACCCCCCTCATCAAATTCATATAAAATTACAATATCATAAGGAATTCTATACCACACAACAGGGCAAAGTCTGAGGTGACTCCCTCTCGGCTTGCAATTCTCCCACAGGGGAAAATGTTCATGTTCACATCAAACTATTTAAATTATGTTTCATTGCTATAGCAAATTTGCTTCCCTTTCAACTGGGAATTAGTTCCACCACAACCATAGATATGCCACTTAGAGAGAACAAACAAAAGCACCAAGTGATTCCCATACATGCCATATTTTCTGGAGACCATTCAGGGGGATTTGTTCAAAAGGCTGAAAATTCAGGGGGATTTTGGTTGTATTCAAGGGGATTTTTTTAGCAGGTCTAAGTTGGCAAAATTTTAAAGTATTTTTAGACGCAAGTATGAAAAATGTATTCACATATAGTTTGCTTTGAAAGCCTCTTAACTTTTTCATTATACAGAATTATTTTATGTCATGATTTATCTTATTTTTATGATACATTGTCATGTCATACTGTAATGCACTTGCAGAACAAAATACGTCATTGGAAAAATATGTTTTCGAGACAATTAAATTAAATTTACCTTCCTCCAAAGTCTTTAAAAAAATTGTGCTTAATTCTATCAGCTTTGATGACTTTCAGACAATAAGAGAATAGAATAAATATTATTAATTTCTTCCTTCCAAAAGAGTAATATTTCTTTGCCTTTGATAATTTCTACAAATTAATTGATCACTTGTTGTAAAAGTTTCCTTTTGGAGAGTTTCACTCACATACTGTGGTTTCACTTTGTCATTATTGCCTGATGTAAAATTAAAAAAAAAAAAAAATTTTTTTTTTTTTTTTGTTCATTCCGGGGGATTTATATCTCCCGCCGGGAGATCGGGGGATGGATCGAAATTCCGGGGGATTTTTCCCCCCGCCGGGGGATATGGCATGTATGGATTCCTACAAACAAATAAATTGTAAAATACTATTTGCACTTAAATAAAGTTTACTGTCATACAATGTACTATTTTCTAGCTATTCCAGTAGCAAGGGTGCATGAATACAACGAGTCTCAAGTCTCAGTTCAGACTCAAGTCGCAAACTCCAAATCTTCATTTCATGGTAACTTTTCATCTAGTTAAGTTTAGGATGATAAAAAAATTTGAATTCTAATTCAATTTGAAATTGAACAGTTATTTACATGTTGTTGTTTTTATAAATGAATGGAATAAAGATAATTCTTTCTGATTTAATAAGTGCTTTTCTGAGTCTAGACTCAGACTAGAGATTGTTCGTACTCAAGGACCCAGGTCTGAGTCTGCTGATACTGGAACAGACACTTGGCATCCAGTGTGTCCGAGGTAATATTACTGACTCAATTTAATACTCACAAGGAGGGTCTGAGTGTTCTGTGGAGTAATTTCCCGGCCCATCTTCTTCCAGTAGCCATGTCTGAGTCTGCCCATACCGGAACAGACACTTGGCATCTGGTGTATCTGAACAAAGAATACCAGACTTATAAAGGTTCCCTAAGTAAGATTGGTTTCAGTCTAGATTTTAGTTTTCATTCACTAAGTGTTTCACACTTTACACTGATCAATGTACAAATCAGTAACAAAACTTTTTGAGATTCTGGTAAATTAACTTTGAAAAGTCTCTTTCATTAGGTTGGGTACAGCATCCGAAGTGTAATCAAAGGAAGAACATTGCATTCTTTTTGGTAGCACTATCAATTTGTTTTCGTTTTTCACATGCTAATAATCTGACGGAACAAATGATGGATACCTGGGTTAGGAGTGATGACAGTTTTAGAGTCGGCAGTGGCCAACATACCGGAGCGGTAGTCATCATAGTTCATCCTCACATCACCAACAAACAGAACTGGAACATGAATATAGTTGTCTCTATAGCAGCAATTTTGCAGGCTAAGGGTGTGCTAATGTAAGGCAGGTTTTAATATATATACATTAATTTGTTTCCTCTCCCACAACCCAGGTTACAAGATTTAGTGTGGGTTGATTGGTTGAGAAAAAGTTTGGGTTTTGTTCAAATGAAGAAAGATTACGCATTTAGTGATTATCTAGCAAAAGATGATAATATGGCTTAAACAATACTTTTCTTCAAAGCTTATTTGTAAGAAATGGAACAAAATGCTTTCTTTAACATCTTCACATTAAGCAATATTTTTTTTGTTTGGGCTGATTTTCTTGCATCAGTCATTCGAGCGAAGACATTTAGTATTTTATTTTAAGCCTTATCCACCTTCCTAAAACTCCCTAAATAAGAATAAGATAATAAACATTCTTTTGAGTATACATTTAGAAACTCTTTTTTGAGTTTTACATTGTTATTTAACCTTTTATTGGAACAACAAAATGAAATATTTCATTAGGTTTGTTCTCAATGTATAAATTCTATTAACATAGGTTTTATTTCAAATATAACGTCATTATTTAAACATATATTACATATACTTCTTGTGCCTGAAAAAGAATGGAGTCGCCTAGGATGTAATATATTTCGAAGGTCAATGTTGCTTTAATGTAATGTTTAATAATTTAAAAGATTATAAGGGATAGGTTCATCCCAACCCGAGCATAGGGTGCTTTGCAGAAACAAGGTTTACCGAGTTTCCGCAGAACACCCTGTGTGAGGGTTGGAATGATCTTACACAAACGGCCATGGTAGATGCTTTTTCTCCCACCTCAGTTAAACAAAATATAGATAAAATGTATTTTTTGCTGGAACTATTTTATGCTCAGTATAAATAATTTGTGAAGAGATATGTGATAATTTGTGGTTGTCATGGATATGCAAGCAGTGATTTAGATTATGTTAAGTCAAATTGTTCTTTAAATAGTTCTGAGAAGCATTATTTCTTGAATGCAGCATGAAATTATTTATTTTTGGTGCCATTTGAAGCAGGAAATAATTAATTTGGTAATTTTGTGATGACAATTAAAAAGGAGTTCCATACCGGTACCTGTTTTATCCTTGCCCGTGGCAAAATAAGGATTTCCAGCATGGCCAATTTTTGGATCTACTTATCTGAGGTGGGAGAAATATTTTTCTTTCTGTGCAAGACAAATTTGATATTATGCTCAAAACTGATAAATATTACTTCAGGTGTCTGATGTAACGGTAAAATGTGAACTTTGGATGCCTAGTGACATATATTAGTTTGATGTCATTTGAAAGGGTTGAATGGGAAGAGAAAGAATATATAAAAATTGAACTAAAATCAAAATTTTCAAACAAGGTTTTTTGGTCTTGTAAGAAAAAACATGTCATTTTACATTTAATTTCAGTTGAAATAAGGAACAAAAACAAAACTGCAATAACTTTATCTGTAATGTTTTATTTTGTCAATATTTTTACATTTAAGTTAATGCAGTTCATGTATTACCTGTTTCAATAGGTGTCCAAGACTGTGCAAGATCCACCAAATCCTCACCCCACCTGATAAACATACTTATAAGTAACCAGATTGTCTTGCAGTAATGCTAGTTCTATGTAATAGATACAATGATAAGTGTATTGCATTAATTAGTGGCATTTTGTGTTTTTTTCCTGCCATGTAGGATGGTTTTAATTTTAAACCTGACCAATGGAATCAATTTAGTAAGGTTAACTTGTACCCAACACTCCAGTCACTTTAAAAGACCTGTCATTACTTACAGGACGAGAGGGAAGGAGGCACAACTCTCATCAAACAGCTTCACCTCACATCGTTTTGTGTGCTTGCCTGCCTTGGTTGTGATGTCTCGTGCTGGGCCCACCTGCAGAGGCAACAATCATCGAAATTAGACTTTTGGATGAACAAGCCCTAATTCTTATACTATTGCTCTTGAATAAAATTTCTCAACAAGCCCTGCTATATGAAATACAGAATTTGAGCAAGCACGGAAGACATTTTACCAGTGCAGGGCTTGTGGGCTTGTGTTGACTTAGACCACTGAGACAAGCCAAGAAATGTTGCAATAAACACTACAGTTGTTACATTTCATGCAGATTTTTTGCCCAATACACAGCTTCCATGAAATTATTTTTTATGCGGTATAATATATTTAAAACAAGCAAATTCGTTGAATTGATATCCCCTGCCTGATTGGGCTAAGTCAAGGAATGGAAATCAATTGTTGATGAAATACATATATATATATATATATGAGTTTGAGTTTGATTGCAACTGTTTGAAATAAAAAAAAATATTGTATATATATAACATTTAGAATTGACCAAGAAACCTAGTTTATGACTCCATGCTACCCAGTTCCAAACTAATCTAAGATTTAATCAAGGCAAACATTCTGATCAAGTTTCATGAAGATTGGTCCAGATATATGCAAAAAATACAGCCTCTAGAGTGTCCACAAGGTGTTTTTAAGATTTGACTCAGTGACCTCATTTTTGACCCCACATGACCTACTTGTTTCAAACTATTCCAAGATTTCATCGAGGCATTCTGATTAAGTTTCATGGAAAATAGAGCAGATGTATTGCCTCTAGAGTGTTCCAAAGATTTCTGTAAGATATGACCTAGTGACCTAGTTTTTGACCTATTAACCCACTTTTAAAACACAGTCAAAATTCAACCTAAGAGAACATTCTGACCATGTTTGAACTTAATCAGACCAATCACCACCATAAAATAGTTTCGGACAAGATTTTTGAAAGATTTGACCTTGTGACCTAATCACATGTGACCCAGTTTAAAACATGTCCAAGAGTTCATCAAGGAAAACAGTCTGATCAAGTTTCATGAATATAAGACCATACATATTGCCTCTAATGTGTTTCAAAGATTTTTCTAAAATTTGACCTAATTTTTGACCCCAAATGCCCCACTTTTACAAGCGGTCCATATTTCATCAAGGGGTACATCATCAACAAGTTTGAAAATAATCCGACCAATCATTTCCATTCCGGACAAATAAAATAAAATTTGACCTTGTGACCTAATTTTCAATCATATGTGACCCAGTTTTAAATAAGTCCAAGATTTCATCAAGGAAAACATTCTGATTAAGTTATATAAATATTTGACCATGTACAGGGATGGGATTGACCTGGCAGCTGGAGGGCTGAAACATTTTCGGCCATGGGTTTATGGGGCGCTATTGAGGTCAAAAGCGCACTGTTGTAGAAGAAAAAATGACTTTTTAGAAGCTCTTTTGAGGGCTCTCCTACATTTGAAGCAAACTTGAATATGAACTTAAACAAATGAAAGCAACCAAATAATTCTTTTCAGGTAAAAAAAAAAATATTTTTTTTTTTTATTATTATTATTTTTTTTATTTTTATTTTTTTTTTGGGGGGGGGGGGGCTCTGGGGCCATTAGATCCGCGGAATTCCGCAGAACTATCACATCCCTGAATGTATAATGCCTCTAGTATGTTCCAAAGATTTTTCTAAGATTTGACCTTCTGACCTAGTTTTTGACCCCATGTGACCCACTTTTTTAAATGGTCCATATTTCATCAAGGTTTACATCATGACCAATTTTGAACATAACTTGACCAATCATTACCATGATATGGTTCCGGAAAAGATTTTTCTAAGATTTGACCTAGTGACCTAATTTTTGATCATATGTGACCCAGTTTTATTTATGACCAAGAGTTCATCAAGGAAAACATTCTGATAAAGTTTCATGAATATTTGACCATGTATAATGCCTCTAGTATGTTCCAAAGATTTTTCTAAGATTTGACCTAGTGACCTAGTTTTTTACCCCATGTGACCCACTTTTAAAATAGGTCCAGATATAATCAAGGGGAACATTCTGACCAAGTTTGAACATTTTCTGATCAATGCCTACCAAGATATGGTACCGGACGGATGGAAGGACGGAATGACGGACGGACAATGCCAAAACAATATCCCCCTCCCGAAATCTTTGATTCGGCGGGGGATAACAATTAGAATGCCTACTGTAAGTAGTCCTAAATTACATGGGCTTTGTTGTCATAATGATGAAGACTTGTTTTTGCCTTAAAACTGCACTCTCACAGATTGACCGTTAAGACAACTGTATTTTTTGTCTAAGAATCAATTTTTTCAGGTTTCCAGACACATACCCAAAAAAATACTGATTCTTAGACAAAAATAAAAAAAGTTGTGAAAACGGTCAATCTGTCAGAGTGCAGCTTTAAAGTACCTTTCAAACAACAACTAGCAGATTAACTTTAGAGATTCTACTAGATTTGACAGTTGAACAAATTAAATACTGATTGATAAGTTGTACAAGTCACATCACCTTTATGACAACAGCTAGCAGATAACTATTCTCCCAAATAGGAATCTGGCCATTAGCGAATACATCATCCAGTGTGTAATAGTCACTGCTTGACTTAATACAAATGTACTGCAGGGTTGCTTATACAACTAATATATGAATTATATTGCAATACCTTTCTGACAACAGCTAGCATACTAGTGCTCTTGATTAGGAATCTGGCCATTAGTAAATGCATCTACGAGTGTATATTAATCATTGCTTGGCTTGATAGGAATGTACTGCAGAACAACATATAACAAATAAAATTTACAAATACAGTCGAACCCCTTGAGCTTGAACTCGTTTGGCTCGATTTCCTCATTGCCTTGAACTGGATGTTAAGGACCGATTTCTTTATACTGAAGGTAAGCATTCCCGCTTGGCTCGAATTCCCCGAGGCTCCAGGTATATTCGCCAGTCCCTGGAAGTTCAAGCCAATGGGGTTTGACTGTATATCAATTATATCACAATACCTTTCTGACAACCACTAGCAGACTAATATGCTCCCCATTAAGTGTCTGTCCATTAGCGAGCACATCCTCAAGTGTGTAGTAGTCACTGCTGGGCTTGATCGGGATGTAGTGCAGGGGTGCGTAACTCCCAAGGTCAAGGCCCTCGTAGAGGGATACACTGCAGTGGTTTTCACTTGCACTTAAGTGGAATGCTCTACAACCCAGAAAATCATACAGCTTATAAAGTTATAATGCACTCTGCTAAAAAAGCCAAAATTTAAAAATGCTATCAAAGGGGAACAACTCATATTCTTGTAAACATTAATTCCCATGGTTCTAACTCATAGAACACATGGACAGGAAGTTTAAACAAACTGAACTCCCTTTCATTTTCAAGAATCTTAAAAATTCAAGAACCAAACAGCCGAGTATTTCATACACAAAAATTTCAACAATTCATTATTTTCACATGCATCTAAAATAAAGGTAAACGCAATACAACAGGAACTGTAACTCTTGAATATAACAGTATTACAGCGGTGAAGACACCCTAAACTTCTCATCAGAACCATCACTGGCATTCTGCTGTACTTGTACGTTGGAAACTTTCACTGTCGATAAAACAATAAAAAAAAATGTTTACAAAAACTTAAAAACATGGTTATTATACCCATTTTTTTTTGCTCTTGTTGTTTTTAATGATGAACTTAGACAAAAGCTTAAACACAAATTTCACCAATCAGACGAGCCTGTCAGGAGTGCCCACTATGATTCTAAACTACCAAGATATTGACGTGGGAGTAGTACTTATTAACCTTGACCTTTGACCTATTGACTCCAAGATCAATAAGGGTTCATCTTCTGACCATGAACAATGTGCATACTGAACAGACTTTAAGGAAGACTCAATGTTTACAAGTCGTTCAAAGATTGAAAAAAAAATGGTGCAATGCCTACAAAGTAATCCCTATTTGTCTACCATGCTCTGCAGGTGATTAAAAACTACATCACACAGATTTCACATGGACACATTAGCCAAGGACAACAAACATGTAGTCACCATTGTTAATTACATAAGTATGGAAGCATTTCTGTTTATTATTAAAACAGTGAGGCAATATAACCCAAGACTACTTTTTTCATAATTTAATGGATACATCATATTGCTCACAAACATTTCTCATTCAAAATGCATAACAAATGTTCAAAAGTTATTGATTGGAAATGAAAGCGTGATGCCGACAATGCAGATGCTGCCAGACAAAGTAAGCTCAAGGCAATGTGGGTTGGACATCTAGGACCAATTACTGAGATCAGCATTGGACCTGCATAGGTCTTACATGTATTGATCCAAAACATATGGAAAATGCATTGTTATATCAAGATTTTCCAGCCGGGTGGTTTGTGAACCTCATTGAAGAAAAGTCTTTGTTAATTATATGTGGCCCCAAAATATTAGTTTCACAATCAATGACAGTGGTCAGGGACCAGGGTCTAAGGTTGCATACTAAGTTCAAAATGGGAGTCCCATTTTTCAAAATTGCGTAAGGGACTCAGATTTTTAGGGTCATGAAAATCCTTGGCATAGTGTCCTTGGCATAGTGCAAAAGGGTTGTAACTAAATATAGAAGTAGAAGGCATTACAACAGTCTTCTGCAAAGTGCTCAAATAATGATCCTTACCTACATCCCCAATTGAAAATGACCTATGCATATCCCTGATGTAGTCCTGTCCTCCCCAGCAAGTGATCGGCACAAATGCTGTTGGTGAATCTCGCAGGACGAAACCCATCAGGTGACGCTCAGTTCCTGAATCTAATGAAAGAAGATATTTAAGAAACAGGTCTTGCAGCCTTGTTCGAAAATAAGCACAATCATGCAAGTCCTGTATTGTAAAATCCCTACCAGAATTGCTGAAAAACTGAACATCACATCACAAAGTTAATTCGGGCTAAAGTCTAATTTTGATGACAAAGTGTTTATCTGAGACTCTTCACCAAAATAGGAATCATTTTGTAATACTTACACTTTTTTAACAAGAATAATAGTCTCCAATCTTAAACTTACTTATTCGCGAAAATATTGAACGAGGACTTTCTTTTGCAATCACAACTCCAATCACAGTCTGAAAATACAAAACAAACCACGATAAAATAGTAAATGTTAACTAACAATCACAAAAACTCGGAAATAATTTAAATAACAGAATAAATGCCATAAAACTCTTTTCAGTGTTCAACTCAAGCTTTTACTTTGAAAGCACTTGTATTTATAAAGATGAAGGGTCTCGTAACACCTCTATTTTTGAAGATCATTTTAACATGTATTTGCTTTAGGGGTAAAATTACACATAAATGCTTGCAGAAAAACTAACAAAACTCACTGCCACTGAGCCCACATGAAGGTTTTCCAACTTGGCCACTGCATTTGTACTTCTCCCTGCAGGTGGTGCACCAAAACTTTGCTGCTGAAAGCCCCGTGATCCTGGGCCACCCTGGGCTCCAGCACCCCATGTCGTACCTTGACCTCGACTCTGCCCTGTGGCTTAAATTTGAATGATTCGAACTAAATGTATTGTTTTCTGCTTGATGGACAATGTTCATTGAATTATATTTTTATATACATAAATTACATGTACCGGTATCTATGTATCACTTTGACCATATATCTAATAATAAAACTGTAAAGGTGAATTTTTTTCATTATTTTTTTTGTCTTAGAATCAGCTAATTTTGACATAGCCTTAAATTCAGTCATATATGATAAGTTCCAAAAGAACAGATCTCAGTTGATTGGTTAACTGCCAAAAATTAAATGTTTCGTAAAGCATTAGTAACACTTTAAGCCATAAAGCATAAATTTTCAAATGTCAATATGAAAACTGCAATGTGCTCCTTTTTTAGCAGCCTAATATCAATGGTTTCCAGACATTTATGCAAAAAATGGCTCATTCCAAGACAAAAAATAAAGAAGTTCACTAAAGTTGTGAAGACAATCAATCTGTGAGAGTGCAGCATGTTTAAACCAACACACGTCATGAACAGATATGATAACAAAATCAAATGTTTAGTTTCATCAAACATGTATTTTAGTCATACCGCTTTGTTTAAACTGTGTCCCTCTGAATGAATTATACTTTGACCCGCTTGTTGTTTGTCGACTAGGTGCTCTGTTCACGTTGTTGTTCATGGAAGTAAAATCATTAAATCTATTGGATGTCCAGGCCATCTTCAAATATCTAAAACAGGAGTAGTCATTAATTTTTTTGCATTTCATACTATTTCCTTACGGTTTTAGACTAAAATTAGCCTCAATGTTTTTTGGGGAATACGCCCAACCCTCCCTTACCATGTTTGTAGCTAATGTTCTTCGATCAAAATTAGCACGAGCCCACAAGCCCCGCACTGGTGAAAAATTTACATTTACAAATTTTTTACAATATTTATTCTGAATTTCATCCAGCAGGGCTTGATACAATATAGTTCTGGCTTCCATAACTTTAATGTTGATATTTATTTTTTTGATGTTTACAACGCATTAAAGTTATGGCGTAACCCCCATAGTAAAGTCAACCAGAATCAATTGAGTGTGATGATGCAATGCAATCACATGACCATGATGACGTCGATGGATTCTAAAAAGGTAATATATAACGTGTTCGCTGAAGTTCTTTAGCTAGATACAATATTTTATACCATACAGTAATATAAGAGTAAATAATAAGACACGTAGTCAGATACTGTCTTTAGACAACTATTTGTTTATGGCAGACTTTTGCTAAAGACATTGGATGTCACCAAATGTCTAAATGTTCAAAATCCCAAAAGTTAAAAGCTATTACATGATCTGTAATAGTGTACTGACAGCCAAAAAAGAAGAGCAAATTACGTATCTTATTAAGATAGTCCACCTAAATGGCCGTCAACGAGTCTTTTGACGATTATTTTAATATGGCAGACTCGTGACGTCCACCATCCCAGCAAAAAGTAGCAAGCGGTCCTTGCGCAGAGAATCCTCGCGGTCACAATTTTGAAATTATCTCCGTTATAAATTCAAATTTCTACGAAAATATTATTGCCTACTACAAGTGTCGATTGTTTATCAAGTATCCCGATATCGGTAAATCTGGGACAAATCTGACTGGTTGTGTACATGTATAACGGTATTCGTGACCCATAATATATTAATGTGAAAATAACAACTCTAATGACAAATTAAATCCAGTTCAGATCACTGTCGGATAAAAATTGAACAACTTTGTCATTATTATTCAACATCAATGCATATTATTACAGTATATCATTTCGCCCGTTTTTAAATGGTAGAGAGTTGTAGCGTTACAGGGATACATAAGAAATGTCAAAATAATAAAATAGTATCCCTGATCGCTCATTATTGTAGCTACTTATTAAGATAGCTGGTGTGAAAAAAGTCGTCTGCACCTGGCAAAAATAAATGCCTGTTGAAGTTGCCATATTATTCTATAAAAATGGTAAGATAATTTTACATAGGAACTATAATGCTTTAATACCCAATTTAAAGCCACAACAATTGTCTTTCCTACAGTATTTTTCTTTTTCGCTGTTAGGTGCAATTTTCGGACGCTGAACGCTTACTGAAATTGAGCGGCTGTTGCACCCTGATCAGGGGTTTTTGATAAAAATGGAAAACGATGAAAAACTAGAAACTGTCAAGGAAATCAAACACTTCTTTTGTGTTTTTAAATATCGAAGGTATCCGTCTGACTATTTACGCAAATTAATATATACACTGATACAGTTTGATACGTAAAATTGTGATCCAATAAATAGCTTCGATTCGGATGTTTTACAATTCGGACAGAACTTTCAGAAGTAGTATTTTAAGCGTATTCTTGAACAAATAGCATTATTTATATTGTAATGTTTATGTGATGTAATGATATTGTTTAAATTTTAAAATATATATTATTTCAAGAACTACCACATTGAAAATATCTTCAAGAACTGTCTGTCTGAAAAATATCTCTGTTGACATTCTCTTCTATGATAAATTAGATTTTTGAAAGAACTAGCCCAAATTCTTACATTTCTTTAGTGCTTGGCATCAAGAAAAGTGATAAACACGATATGCAGGAGTTTCATCCGCTGCTGGAAAATGCCTTAAAGTGATTTGATTTTATATACCTCATGAAAACAACTTTTTGTTACCAATTATTCAGAGGCCTTTTAAGTAGGACTCAAAAGGGTGGTATGCATTATAAAGTTACTCAAAATTTGGAATTATTTTGTACACAGACTTACAAAACAGTTTAATATTCAGTGTTCGACACTAACGGGGTCCCGGGATCATTGTGCTATAACTAACTTGTCATTGCATGCTGTTGAAAACATGTATAATATGGTGTACTGTATACTTGAATTACAAATTGAAAAGTAAAAGGCACTGGATTTGTATGTTCAATTAAATACTAAAACAGGCTCATTAATGAAAAAAAAAATGTAAAATATGGAAGGGACTCTTAATTTCAGGAAGGGACACCTGATTTCAGATGTTGGTGTCCCTTCGGGATCCCTTGGGAAAATGGTTAGTGTCGACCCCTGATATTATTTTATACTCAGGATCCAGTACTGGAAATGAAAAAAAAAATCATTACACAATGAAGGAGGGGGGAGGGGGGGGGGGGGGTAACACCCTCTGGATGGACAGTTTAAAAATTAATAGCATTAAAACACATTCGTTGTCAACTATAACAATAATGTATTCCTACCAAAAAGCTGCAGTTCCTTATCAGTTTGAAGCACATTCAGTAAGTATTACATAAATTACCAAAACAACAATCATTTTGTTACATCTTTTTCAGTGAGCTTGTAACTGTTTGGAAGACAAACTTAGATGATGAAAAGAGTAGTCAACTCAAAGCAGCTTTTACACAGAGACATGAGAAAGGCCAAATACACTTGGGGATTGGGACAGTCATTGTCATAGATTTAGGGTGAACTTTAATGGCATTTGTTACTAACAGAATTTATTCATTCAACAACATTTATATGTATATGTAGCGGAAAACATATAAAGGTATGGTTTTACATATTAATTAAATCAGTAATTTATTGTTTGCAGTTAGAGAAGGTTAATTGACACTGAGGACCATTTATCACAATAATCTTGAATTTGTTCACGGGGGATAAGTGGTGGTAAAATTATAACTGTTATATTAAAAGTTCAATTTTTAGCTTTGGCCAGATACCTGAGAGTTTAATTCAAAATCATTGCTTTGTTCTAAAGTACCTAAGACATAAAATCAGGTGAAAACTAAAACTACTTAAATAAAACACATATCTAACAATTAAACATTTTCCATCAAATTCTTAATATTTTTGTTCTTCAAAGCACTGATACAATGTGTCCTTTTCACCCTGAGCAACCTGTCGATTTTCTGGATCCTGGCGTGCGTGCGTGTGTGTCACGTAACATTAAGCCTTTGAAAATCAAGTGTCTGTGGATTCTAGCCACAGGTTGCTGATGAAAAGTGCCAGTGTTCTTTTTGTATTTGAAGAATTAATTTCCTTTGTCCATAGAAATGTATTTCAATCTCATGTTAGAACATTACATGACTTCAAAACTGCTGTAAAATGGATTTAACCCTTTCCTCATAGATACGCCCTTTTTACTCTGAAGGTAACTGACGAAGGAATTAACTACTGGCAGCTCATGTGGCCACTTCTTAAATAAAAGAAAGGGTTAATAGATGAAGAATAGTCCAAATAATTGGTCGTGAATGGATTTTTTTATATGGCAAATCCTTTATTTCCTAGGGATTAGAAGAATCCAATTTTGAATGTCTATTATTTGAGACTAGATGAAGAACTACGTTGGTGTGAATAAAATTTCAAACTATTTATAGGGATGTGAAATGAAAGCAAAAAGGTTTTACGTATCATTCTTTTCCCTTTCCAGGCAGGAGTGTGGCTGCTATTATTACACGTCAGAAGAACAAAAAGACGCAGAACAAACAAAGTTTATCATCTGTTTTGTCTCAGAAAATGAACACGCTCTTGATTTGTATCCTTTTCATTAAAGATGGGAGGGGGGGGGGGGGGTTACAAATAGGAAATGAGGTTTATTTACTTTTTCTAATTTTATTTTTGGAGATCCAGGATTCTCTACCAAACCAACCTACATGTATATCACGGTATATTACTATTGGTAGAAAGTTATAGATATTCAATGGTCAAAGTTTTACATGTCACTCAAATAAATTTGTTTATTTTAGGAAATTACTAAAAAATCCACATATCTGTCAAAACACAAAAAAAGTGTTGGGCCTGGAGGGAAAAATAGGGTCAGCCCTTAAGTAGAATATTATCTTATGATTTTGGCTCCTGCATATCTTTAATTCTTTTCTAAATGCAAAAAAAATATGTATTATGTAAGCCGAAGTATAAAGTCATGTTGTATGAAATAGTTACTACATGTCCTATAAATAATGGTTAAAAATTCTTAGTATGTATTTACAAAAATAAATAGCTTACGGTAATACAAGTGAAACAAAAACCGGTATATTGGCAAATTTTAATTATACTGCCTTCACATTGGACAAAGAAATATGTTGACCACTAATAATTTAATGTTTGGAACTCTTTTTGTTTTTCTTAACATTTGTCATCAGATTTCGAGCCGATTTGGATAAGTACTGTTCAACAATGGTACCAAGTTTGGTAACTCTCTCAGCAGACAATGACATTCCTGACAACACAGTTACCTCCCTTACCAACTGGCATGTCATGGCAGTGGAATACATGGTTCGGTGTAAGCAAGCCATCAGGGAGAACCTCAAGTACCTTATTCATGCAGTGAGGGTTATTTTTTGCATAGTTTCCTATGGTTTATTGAGATTTATATTGTGACTTGATATTATTGTTTTACGAGGCCATAAAAAATATTGTTTGAACGGGTAACCTGACACTACTGAATAAAAGCGGTTGACCCTAGAAATTCTAAACAAAGAACAACAAAAAAATTTTTTTTATTCTTTTTAGACATTAACTGTCATTAATTTTTGACAGAGTAAAGATCTATAACAACAGCAATATATGAGTGACAGTTGCAAGAAAATGAACTTTACATAGAGTATATTTAAAAAATTATTTAGATAGAATTCCTACCTATCCTACCTAGTAATTTGAGGGAGTTTACCCTAAACAAACATTTTACTTTTTTAGGCCCTAATTCACATGTGGTGAAAATAATATCACAATGCAATAGCGCATTTGGCTTTTCAGAACTGGATAAAAAAATCCCATATTTAGAAATGCCCTATGTGGGACTCTTAACCCACAAACAATGCGAATTGTTGCAACTAGCGTCAGCCTTACGCACTTAGTTAGCTGAGCCTTCCCAAACAAGATTGCTTAATAAACCCATATCAAACTGACATTGTTCCACTTTACGGGTAAATGCAGGGATTTTATGTTCATTAAATCCCTTTTGTTTAACATTATATTTAACACAAAAGTTTTTGCCCCAGGTCTAGTGCTTATGCCACTGCAATTTTAATGTAATGTTTGTTTTAATCTTCTCTGTTGTACACAATGCTTAATGTCTGTATTTGTAGCTATATTTTTTCTTTTACCATTACAGGCCTTAATGGACAAAAAGATTTTGTTATCGGGTGGTACAGAAGAACTGCAGTCAGACATTAAAAAGTACGTAGTTTTTCCTACAAAAGGAAATGATCAGTGTGTCAGTATATATCAGAGTTCATTTTAGGGATGTACAGAAAATGGTGTTAGCGCAGCAAGGGGGCAGGCCTAGGAAACTCACGCTATAGAACGCCAAAATGAACTTTAACTAACTTGGTGTTTGGATTTATTTGACACACTAGCTCCACCCTCTATGTTGTCACATGGTATTTCGACATGAAATGTTAACTGCCCAGGCATTTTAGCAATGTTAAATTGTCGCAGCTCTGTGAATATTGCATAAATTTTATGATATAAGCAAATAAAACAATTGTTGGTTGGACAAATAAGGAAAAGCACTGAAAGATGAACTTTCAGGGTACTTCACATTAAAAATCAACATATTGTAAATATTTGGATTTTTATGCCCCCCTTTAGAAGGAGGGGGTATATCGCTTTGCACATGTCTGTCAGTTGGTATGTCAGTTGGTCCGTCTGTCCTTCGTTAGACCAAAGCTTGTCCGAGTGATATCTGAACAATTCCTGAACCTATGGTCATCAAACATGACATTAAGGTTTGGCCAGACCAGAAAGGTTGTCAAAGCTTGTCCGAGTGATAACTCAATAATGCCTAGACCTATGATCATCAAACTATATAAGAAAGAATATTATAAAAAAGCAAAAAGATATAAAACAAATGCCTAATTTTTATTTGAGTATTGTTACATAAAGATCTAAAATGTATAGTGAATAGTTGTCAATATGATTCTAAAGCTGACTACACATCTATTTATAAATTCGGTATCATGACATAAGCTTCAACCACCTCCAGACAACAGCATTGTTAGCTGACAAACATAGTTACTTCCCGCATGTGCAGAGGAAGCGATAAAATGTAAAATAGACTACTGTACCAAATTATAAAAAACCAACAAAATACTCTGGACAAAAATAAATGTTTATATTTACGGTCAGATCTAAATTATATGGAACCATGGTAAATAGGGTAAATCCTGAATTGTCATTTGCCCACAAATATACATGTGTGAACACCAAATTTAATTGGAATACAACGGCAATGTTCAATTCACATTACGTGATTTAAAGCTCCACCAAGTCACTTGTCTTCGGTTGTTTGTCAGAGGTGGAAAGGAAAATCTATTTGGGTATACAAACTATTTATCTCGAACTATAATTCTTTTATTGGTCAATTGAATGATTGTATGACAAGCAGTGTTTCGTTTATGATTATCTTTTTGCTAAACATTTCTCTTATATATGAAATATAGATAATTATGTACAATGTAGCTTGTGCTTTTACGCCATCATGTTCGATACCTTTTTGAAGACATAGGAATGTACTTTAATGATCAATATACCCCTGTCACAGATTCTATGCAGCGTGCAGCCTCTCTGACATCCTGAACCAGTTACGTGAGTCAAGACTACGCTCGGAGACTGGGTCACCATCTGGTAGTGTGGACATGTTATTGGACCTAGACAGTGGTCAGTCAGACCTGCCGGATACACTGACCATCAGCATTACTGCAGACTCATTGAAATTGGATTCAAGCGGTGGGATATCTTATAAAAAAATCGATGATAATTGTTTGTTTCATTGTAAGCACCAAAAGTTTTATTTTACGAATTGGTGAAATATTTATTCTAAGTGTTCACAAGGTGAAGTATATTGCAGTTCAAGCTAAAACATCAATAAATTCGTGATTTTTTTTTTTTTAAACGATAATTGATATGTAATTGGAACATTGTGCTAAATGTTAGCAAATTGATATTTACTTGGAAAATGTCATCATTAAATTTTCCTTCCAGCACTGTGTCACTGACTTAAATGTGAAAAAAATGAAATTATATTTGGATAAACTCACTGTTTCAAAAGAAGAGTGTATCAAAATAAAATCAAAATTTATCATTAAGCAATATAAATTGTGTCCTAAAAGGGAAAGAAGCATGCATTGAAAAGACTTCTTAGCAATAACAAAATCTAAGAAAATCTATTGATGTGAACTTTTTTATGAAAACATGAACACTGTTGACTGAACTTGATTCTGTAATTTATTTATGTTGTATGAACAGTGAGAAATATGTATACAATATCAAAGAAATGAATCGATTATGTGTTGTAAACTTGAATAATATATACATGGGTTGAAATTTTCCGTATTAATACGGAATTCCGTATTTTCGGTCTTCTCAGGGGTCATTTTTCTAAATCGTGTAAATCCGGGGAGTTTTTCGAGGGGGGAGGGGGAGGGTACCCCATCATCAACATCGCGATCTACTCAAAATCGTAGATAAAACGAAGTTAAATTTTCTGGTTTCCCAATTTCGTTCTATAAATAGCGTTGCCATAAGCGGTAAAATTCTGTCGGCGATATCAGCCGAACGTTTTCGTAAATAGTCGTTTCTTTTCGTAAAAAAGCATCGTCATTCCAATGTTCTCCGAATAACCTCGGCAGTTTCCACGCCAACAAAAACTTCGATGGCGGAAAAAGCCGGTTTTTGCCGAATATACGATCAGTATCATTTACGACATACCGCAAATTGGAGGCAAAAATAAACAATGAAATAAATCGAAATACTGCTGTCAAAATTGAACAATGAAGTTTGTACCCCCAGGGTATAATACGAAAGAGCTTGAACAGCCTGCGAAAAACAAATGGAGGTGGCAAAGGCTGTCAAAAGTCGATTCGAAGGGTGTGAAATGGTCCGATTGGTAACTTGATAAAAATACAAAACACTATTCAATATAAATCTTTAATTGTATTCTGTTTTTCATTTTTTAACTTTTATTGAATGAGTTTCAGAGTTAAATGAATTCTTGATTAATGAGCAAGAATTGAAGTATTGAGGGATGTTTCTGTCAGGGGCCTTATGTAGTCATTCTAAAATGCCGTCCAGGCTTCTTTTTTTTAATGATGGTTAGCCTGGTCCAGGCTAACCATCATTAAAAAAAAGAAGCCTGGACGGCATTTAAGAATGACTAGGGCCTTATGTACATATATGTTGACAAAAGCTGCCAGAAATATTATAAATATACAACATATATTTGATTGATTAAAAGACAGGAAAGGCTTTGAAATGTGTTTTAAAATGCTTAATTCCGGGAGCCTCTGGCCCCCTGAACCCCTGGCCAGGGCTTTGCCCTGGACCCACCAGGGGCCCTGCGGCCCCCTGGCCCCCAGCTTAATTTTTCAGTATTTTGAAAATTTGCAACTTTCACCCATGTATATACCGGTATCTAAAGACAGTTTTGTCATATATCTTAACAGGATGTAACAAATTCTGCGAGGAGTGGGCCAACACCATGTCAAGACCAGAGTTCAGTGAAAATCCCCTCAGGTTGAAACAAGTTATAGAGGCTTTCAAATTAAAGGTAGGATTTGGGAATACATGTTACACTCTGAGGTTTAGTTTGTTTGAACTTGTAGGTAAATAGAAAAATAGCACCGTTTTTGCAAAAAGGGAGAAAATACTAACATGATTCATATAATGTTCAACTTTTTTTTAACTTTTTATTCAACGGATCTGTCAGCATATTCATGAATGGCACTTGATTGCTACATTTGCTAATTGTTTAGTGGTCAATGCTCCTCAAAAAAAAATGTATATATATATATATATATATATATGTATATTTCTAAAGGGGATATTTTTATCTTGGTAGGGGACAAATATATACCTTTTTCAGGAGGGGAATGGGGCAGAATTTTGACCCCCAAAAAGCTTGAAAAGAAAATACTGAGGGTCAGGGAACACAAGGTTATGTAGCAAATTCTTCTAGAATTTAGAGGGATTGTTCTGAAACTTGGTTCACAGGATCACCTTAAAGTGGAGAAGTGACTCCCACATATTTTGTCTGTTGCCACCCATTTGATAAAGAATTATGGAGCTTGTTGGTAGATACACATGTTTAACACAATAAAATAAAGGTTTGACTTTGCTTAAAAACGAATTGATGCTTAAAGGTGGTATAGCTCTTTTCAACTTAGATTTTCCAAAAACTCGGTATCCAGAAAACAATTCATGAAATGGCTGACAAAATTGAATAATTTTGGTACGTATGTTTAACACCATTATATACAGATCAAGATTAACTTTGGTTACAAATCACTAAATATGGCCGGTGTTATGGCCCCTTTTAAAAGTCTATTAAAACTATAAAATAATTGCAGACAAAAAAAAGGAATGAAAAGTAAAAATGATTTAAAAACTTGGGTTTAGCTAATGGGTTTAACACAATAAAAATATAGGTGAATATGATTCGCTTATGTTTTTTGACCAAAAATTAGTTTTCCCGGTAATGCATCTGAAAACACTTATGAGTCCCCTACTGGTTTCACCGTAGGGGACTTAAGGTTTACCCTTCGTCTGTCCGTCAACAAAAATCTTGGTCCTGCGATAACTCCAAAAGAATCAAAGCTAGGTTAATGAAACCTAGTATGTGGAGAGAGGGCAATATGGAGATTATGCATGTTAGTTTATTTTTTTCATCAGACAAGGTAATGCAGAGTTATTGCACTTGACATTAAAGATATAGCCAAATTGGTCCTGTGATAACTCAAAAGGTATCAAAGCTAGGTTCATAAAAATCAGTATGTGGATAGAGGGCGATACTTCAAAAGTAGACATGATTTTTGTGATCTGGTAGGTTTTACGGCTAAAACTGTTGCATTTTGATGGATAACGTTTACTGTAAATGTCATAAGTTCACTATCACATGGGCTGGGGTGACTTGAACAACTTTCATTTATTAGTAGGATTTGTTTTCATGGAGATTCTCTTGAGACACGCTCATTTTTTTCACAAGGCTTTAAACCAGTAAGGGACACTTGGCGCCCACTGCGCGGCGCTCTTGTTTTATCACTATTTTACTCTATGATATCGAAATTGCAGAAAAAAGTACAGTTAAAGCATAAAAAATATTTAGGTTTTTGTGCGGTTCAAACCCACGCCAGTAAAGTCAAGAAAATAATAATATAAAAAGATAATGTCAATCTACCAATCACGCAACACCACAGCTGTAATTAATTTTCAAAAGCATTATAACCACTAACGAAAATTGCGGTCTTCAAAGACGATATATGACCAAATATCAACATTTGCCGAGTTCCAGCTTTTGGTATTTTTGTTTTAACACTCATTATGATTTGCTACACTTTATTTCATAAAAAAATGCATTTTACAAACCATGAGCGAATCACTTTAAGTTCGAATTTGCTTATAATCCAATTACTTTTTAGGAAGTTATGGCCTCTTTCTAAGTAAATATGAACTTTTTTACAGGCATCTGGACAAACACTCATAAAGAGACATATAATTGAAATAATTTACTGTTTCTGTGTCCAAACAGCATCTGGAGTATTCATCACTCCTGTGACAACTCTAGTTACATTTATAGTTGAAAAAGTTTTGATAAATGAAAGACTTCCAGGGTAAAAGATTTTAAAATTGCCTCACAGGCATCCAATGGCAATGACAAGTCAGCTGTTATTTCGGTCCATGCATATTTCATTCAAATGTCCAAATATTCCTACATGGCGCTCAGGGGGGGCATAATGTTTGACAAACATCTCTTGTTTTTAATCTTTTTTATACAGGCAGTGATTTTAATATCTTTGCAATATGTGTTACACTTCCATTTAACATGTAAGAAATGTGAGAGGAAAGTAAATAAATTTTGTTACTGGTTCATAGCTTTGCAAGGCTGCATTTTTGTCCAAAATATTGTATATTCATCATTACATAAACAATTAAAGATACCAACAGAAATTTGATATGATCAAAATAATTATTAGATTAATTTAAACATTAAACATTATATATTTTACAACGATTGTGAAGGAAGTTATGATAACTTATACTACCGGTAAGTCACTCTTGTTGGCACGATGTTGCGCGAGATTGTGGACTTGTGTTGAGGGGGAAACCGGAGTGCCCGAAGAAAACCCACTTGTCGAGCTTGGTGACCATTAACCATACTCGCATGCGCCCAGGCTGGGAATCGAACCCAGGTCGCCTTAGTGAGAAGCGAGTGCGCTAACCACTGCCCTAACCGGACAACCACTGGGCTAACCAGACAACCACTGCGCTAACTGGACAACCACTGTGCTACCAGAACAACCACTGCGTTAACTGGACAACCGTTAAAATAATTTGCTCACATGGTCAGTATGATAATGCACACATATTAAGTTTTGTCCCTTGAATGGCTGAAAAAAGGCAGTGTCAGTTTGCAGTGCTCTTGTAAAATGAATGCTTTATTTCTTATTTCAGTTTACCCAGGCAATGAACACCCTCAAAAGACTACTGAAAGAAGCTGTGAATGACTACTATGCTTTGTACAGGTTGCACTTCAATATTTCTTAATTATCAGGGTGTACCGTAGTTTGAAATTGTCAGTAACCAATGATATCCTCACATTGGACATTTTCATTTCTAATTTGGGCACAAGTCATCGGCCCCAATTCCGTAAAGATCAGAGGGCTTAAACTCGTAAATTGATAGGCCTAACCCTGTTTTGGGTGTTACCAGTAACTTTATTTCAGTAAAAAAAATTGTAAGAATAGTTATGGTATCTATTCTGCTGGGTAACTTTATGGGTTTTCCCATAGCTTTCTTAAGCAGAGTAAGGTTTACAACTAAAATACCTTATTGAAACATGGCAATTGTTTTTACCAGGGAAACAGATTCAGAAGATGAATCATTGCCCCTTAAAGCTGCACTCTCACAGATTGACCATTTTGACAATTTTTTTATTTATTGTCGTGGAATTAACCACTTTTTGCGTGAATGTCTGAACACCGGTTTAAAAAGACTACTGATCAGATCTCACTTTTCTTATTTACATTCAGAAAATGTTGTTTATGCCAAAAAAATTATTATTATTTAAGCATTAGTAATGATTTTAGCCATAAAACATTGATTTTGGGTATGGTAATATTCGATAAAACATAAATGGTATAAACTAAAGAGAAAATTGACAATACAAACCATACCAGTACATATATTAATTTAAAAATATGTTTGTTATTATCCCCAGGTCGTATGTGTTCCTCCGTGACTCAGGAAACAGCGAAGTGTTGCTGCACTATGTGACGACAGAGGCCGTAGCGGACACTGCAGCCGTCATGGTGGTTCTCCAAGACTTTATTCAGGAGCAGAATGCTTTTTAGTTGCCAAGGTCTTCAGTTTGGGAGCCCTGTAGAATTTAGTTTTTGTGGTGATAAGTGTTGAATTTTATTTTGCGGACAAGATGAGCAGGCATCTTTTTAGTCCTGAAATGGCAATAGGCATGATTTTGAAATACTTTTGCAATATTTTTAGCACTTATTAATTAATAAATGTGTGATTTCATGGTTGAAATCTATGAACAGTATCTTTCAAGTTCGTATTTTTTAGTAACAATGATATTTATATTTGAAAATTCAATGAATGACTGAATGAATTTGAGACAAGAACATTAAATCAAACTGATTTACTTAATCGCACAATATTTTGTTATACATCCGTTGAAGAAATGGTCCCATCATATGTATGTGTCCTCTGTAACTGTTATAATTGTTCCATTTACTAACATGCTGTAATGTTCAAAGCATCTACACGATCTCTGGTTTTAACTGAACTTTTGCATTAAAAACAGTGAGAAGTCTACCATATATTGGTATATATGACATTGAAAACAATTTCAAGAGAGGTCGTAGCCATTTACAACTGCATTTCTCATACTTGAACTATTCTTTAGGGGAAATTCAGAGGTTTTAGTCTGTTACCATCCCCATATGGCAGTCTCGCGATTATTATAGAAAATTGTCTATTTTGGGGAGGAATTTTTTTCACATAACATTTTGATTTTGTTTTTTTCCATTTATTATTGGGCTGCCAATTTTCCTCTTTTTAGCTAATTTCCTCTCTTTTGGCCACAAAATTTCAAAACTAAATTGTTGCTTTTTATCTGATCTATACAAAAAATTGTGTTTTGCATATAGTGTGATAGGGATACTCTTATTTCATACTAGTTTCCTTTTTTTTTACAAATTTCTGTTGGCATCCCTGTTTATAGTTATTGACAGCTATTTTTAACTTCTATATTCATAATGTTAAGGCTGATGATTACATACACCTCAGACAAAATCAAGATTATCAAGATCCATTGAAACTTGCTTGGCTTTTATACCTGGTTTTCATTTTAAGGCTGTATCCATTTTCCCAAAATTTGACTCATCAAATAAATCGAGATTCTGTTTATTTGTGCATTTTATATACATATTTCATTTATTTAAAATTTTGATCAAGTGCAATAAAGGTTGTGTAATGTCACGGACATTGCGATGGTTTATATGTCTGTGGAAATGTGTATATATATCATAAATATGTTTGTTAACTTATTAATTTTTATTTGATTAAAAATAAATTTCATTGACTATTGATGGCAATGAGCTTATTAAAATGTTAATTCTTAATTGTTTTGTTTCTTTGATCATGGAAAGCAAGTATCATAAGAGTAGGAAGGTAGGGTAACATATGCTGTTTACAGCCTATATGCCAAATAAGATGGGTAAGTATATCAGAATCATTTTTGGGGTGGTATTTTAATAAATGAACTGAAGTTGTTTCCAATCACGAAATTTAGTGCCTCAATACTGTTCTTTTAGCAAGTCTTATCGCAGACTGACTTGTATTCTGATTTTGAGACAATTGAGATCAGCCATATGCTTTACCAGATAAAAATAATTTTGAATTCTCAAGGTTAGATGCCCGGAATTCAAAATACAGTCTATATGTTACCCCTAAAACTAATACATGTACCATTGAAGAGAGTGAATTCCAAGGAGTTCTTGAGGTACAGATAAATGTCACTCTTCAGTTACTGAGAGGTGTAACGCAATTAACTCCTCAAAATACTTGTCTCCTGTAGTCCCGATATTAACATCTTAAAGAAAATTTCTATTTTTAAGAAGGATTGGTGAATGTTTGTGAAACTTTACATAAATGTACCGACAAAGATTGCTCACATGTTGTCACAGCACTCACTGAAATATTACAGGAGTTATGCCCCTTGTTAAAATTGACAAAATCCCATCCTGTCCTGCGTGATATGTCATTGCAAAGGTTATCAAACGGCATACATTCGTTCATGCCAGATTGTTCATTGTGTAGATGCAATGTTGCTCACATCACTCTGAACTTTTTCATGACCCATGTTTCACGGAGACAAATATTCTGACAAAATTTCATGAAGATTGGTATAAAAGGAAATCTCTTGGGTCTTTATAAGTTGTTGTTTTTAGCTCTACTGGCAGAAGAGCTTATGCGATGGTAATGTGTACGTAGTATGTGCATCCGTGCGTTCGTGCGTCTGTAAACTATTGCTTGTGAACACGATACAGTCTTAAGTTTTGATTGTATCTCGATGAAACTTGATATCCATTAGAGCTTGGTTCCTTTTGAAAACCAGCCAGATCCGCCCATGAATGCCTAGATTATGGGCCATGAAAGTTTTAAAGAAATGCTTTCTATTTTTAGCCAGGTCTGCATGAGCGAATTCTATTTTTAGCCAAGTTTACATGTATATGTAAATTCAAGTCTAGAGTTAAGGGAGACAATTTGCAAGTCTAGGATTTTGAGAGACAATTTGCTTTTTGCTTCTGCAGTTGATTTTGTGAATTACTCTGCCTTGTTCTTGTTGAAAGCCCAAAGGCCATTTTTTAACTTTAAGTTCTGTAGTTTGCGCATTCGTCTTAACAAAATTGGTTGTGAATGTTTAAGTTATGCACCTGGTGTCATTACTGGCCACACCCAGGGTTCACAGGTTTGGTAAACATAAATCTGGAAAGGTTTGAAAATCTTTTTGTGTGTTCGTGCATCCATCTCAGCACAATTGATTGTGAATGTTTGTTCAAATTGATCTATGTTGTCCTAGGATGCCCTTGACTTTGACCTTTTGACCAACTTTTTTTAACTTTTAAAACTACAGAATCTTTTATTATGTGTACAGTTTTGAAAGCATTTTTTTGTCAGATGACTTACTTGGCACATATTAAAATAGTTCATGCAACTAATCTGCTTACAATACTTTCTGGGCTCAGATGTTGAACGTGCTACGTTTTCAGGTAAACCAAACACAAAACATAAACTATATGCCTGTTGCCTTTTACCCATACATACATGCTCTGGATTGATAAGACCACAAAAGCCAAGCCAGTAGAGCATAGGCCCTTTAGGGCCTCTTGTTTTCCAAATATTTGACCGAGCAACTCCATATCCAACGAAATTTCTTCAAGGTCATTATTCTGAAAGGGATTCATGGATTTGATGATTTAGAATGTAATGTAGCCTCTAACAACTTGTGGCTTAATGTGATGCATTAATTTGCATTGTCAAGGGACGTCACTGTGGATGAGATTCTAAGCTACTCATCTTTCGTATATATTTTTTCGTTGGGTTAATTTGTAAACCTCGATTCGGACGCCGGTAGCCCACGTGATCAATTTTGCCATCTGAAAAACATGGCTTCTGGAGATTCTGAGGTAAATTCCGTATGTTTTGTAAATTCTTCTTATTAATGAGAGAAAGAATTCAAAATATTAATATACATTGAAAGCATATATACAGGTTTACAAGTTGGTGAAATCATTTACGCGTTTGTTCCGCTATTTAATCATATGAAGTAGAAAAAAAACTGACACATGAATCGTCGAAATCGGCGAAGGACATATGACCATATGTAGAGTGGATACCAATTGATCATAGTCTTATATAGAGTCTTCTTAAAAGATAGGTCTTTAAACCGCCTAAATTTGAACCGATTTTCGGTCCACCACTTAAGTTTATGATAAAGGAAATGCTAGGCCCCCAGTTTTATTAGTAACACTGAACTGAAAGGTTTGTCAGGATTTTTTTATCAACTTTTCGAAAACAGATAATGCACTGTAATCACACAAATTTCTGTAACATTGTGACAAGTAATTTGGCAATTTGTTTGCCACCATATAATCGTGGCCTCTTAGTTGAAAGAAATAGATGTTTTAAACAGGATTATTTTAGCACCATAGTGTATCAACAGGTTGTAATTTTATTTAAGAGAAACCAGAATTGATAAAGAAATTATTGCCATTTTGTTTCCGTAAAAAATATTATCAAACAAAACTACAAAAAAGAAAAGTTTCTATAAACAAGTCCATATAAACAGCCGCTTCAGAGTCTCACTCTGCGCGTCCATATCCCACTTGTTGTTTTCCTAGCCAAGATTCAGAGATCCCAGCGCTAAGTTAGTCCAAATAATTGTACGTTGACGGATTTTTTTTTTAGATTTTTGATATGGCAAATCCTTCACGTACAAATTGTTTAGTATCAAAAGTGGGTAGTTGTTCCGATCAGGATTCCGGGTTAAAGCATATAGCGTCTATAAAATAACAGAAAAACAAGAAATATTACCAGATAATGTTATTTTATATTAGTTCCGTACACAAAAATTAAATATCCAACTTATAATAATGAGTTTGACGGCTTTTCTTCATTTCATTCTGTCAAAACATAACGATATATACATGAAGGGCACCTGCAAGGCTTTAGGGCACAGTTTTAAATCGCTCGGAACATTTCGACCATTGGCCGAGTTGTTACGATTATATAACGAGGTCTATCTTGAAGCTTTGTCGGAGGAGGCCGAGTTATTACGATTGTATCGAGTTGTTCCCCTTCGTATAATTGTTGCCTGTGTCAGTCAACTTCCGTTTTATTGGAAAGGTAAACAACTTGTTTTAATGCATTAAATGCTTGTTCAGTGCAAAATAACATTTCACTTACATGGTAAAATATGAATATAACTCTTTATGATCAATTTCAACCATAAAATACTTCACTTAAAACAATTTCAATATTTTTTAAACACCCCCGTTTTTTGCACATTCCCGTTTAGACGTTAGGGATTGGAAGAATCCCATATAACACGTCTATTATTTAAGACTAAGCGCTAAGTATATCGAGCGGAAAGATAACGGGCACCCGCTAGGTAGTTAAAAAAAGGCGATGCTTTGTTGACAGGTCAATCTGAACTTATGTTTCATCAAACATTAAGTGTAATAAGAGCTCAAAATATTTTATGTGTAACTTTAGTGTTTGTATTTAACAAAGCAGTGTTAAATATTGTGGAGTTACAATTGAAATAAATATTTTACATTGGTATGAATCAGTCGACTTGTGGCTTTTAGGGAACACAATCAGTGCTCCAGCTAGCACGTTTTTCAAAGGCGCAGCGCCCGTGCCCCTTTTCTTACCGCCCTGCCCCCTTTTTGAGTAGTGCCCTTTTCACAAATGCTCTATTAGCACCAATTATCCCGTTTGTGCCCTTTTTACTATTGAAATCATTATGAAAGATCGACAGCCCTTAATCCGCTGTCATAATTGAGACAAATTACGTAATACTTATGATAAAAGTGTTCCCGCTAGGTGTCACCATGCCCCCATTGACTGCTTAAAATATGCCGTACTGCCCTTTCATCTTCCCATGTGCCTTGTCCAAGTCATATGACAGCTAATTGTGTATTTGTGTAGTGAGCAGACGACCTGTGTATTCATAATCGGTCATCTTCTAATCCAATAATTAAGAAGAGACAAATAGGGAAACATCGGCAGGAGGCGGAGCTATTGAATGTCAGCCAATCAGAATATACATTGAGAATCGTTCATTTAATGAAGAAAGTTCGTAAAATGCGATAGAAAATGCACAATTAAATCTTTTAAAATAATTGCTAATTGTATTGTACTGACAAAAATCGTCATTTAAACATTGTTGATTTGAAGCAGACGGTCACTGTAAACATAACAAAGGTGGCGCTAACACAATCAAATACTTCACTATTTCAGTAAATGTTTTTTAAAGTTTATTTGTAAAATATTCTTGATGAAAATTTCATTGTAACCCACAAATATATGTTGATGCTTTATGTAGTGTTTACCTATCGCAGTGTTCTGCCAAGGATTGAAAAAGATGGGGCCGAATGGCCCAGCAGTCATGAAAATTAGGGGCCATTTTCAAAAGTGAAGGGCCATGACCTTTTCCAGGGGAAAAATGTAAACTTTTAAATGAAAGTGTTTTATTTACCCATTATATACATGTTGTAACATCCACATGACTTCAGTATTCTCAAATATTGGACAGATCAATTTAACATTTAGAAAAAAACTATAAACATGGCACAAATGAGACACAATGATATATGTTAATGAACAGTTTCACATGTCAATGTGTAGTTATGCTTTATCAGGGATGTGATTGACCTGGCTGCTTGAGGCCTGAAACCATTTCGGTCATTGGGGCACTTTTGGGGTCAAAAGCACACTGCCGTAGAAGAAAAAACTGGCCCAAAAGCAACTGCCCAGTAGTATCTTTTTTAATCAGCTAAAAAAAAAAAAAAAATCTTTTTTTTTATTTATATCTTTTTTTTTGGGGGGGGGGTCCTTGGGGCCATTAGATCCGCGGAATTTCGCGAATCCGTGGACAAATCACATCCCTAAATTATAATCCTCCCCACTTTTTCTCAGCCATTATGATGACATTGAATTTGGGTAAAAAAAATATACTACCCCTCGCGGTTGGATAGTTACACTTATACGGACCAATGAAAATCGTTGTTTTATCGAATGAATGCTGTGCTGTAAAACTTCTGAAAAAGAAATCGATTAAGTCAAAATGGCTTTTTGAAAAACGGGCGCGCCGATCGGCCCGTCTACAGGTATTTCGTTGCGCCATCCCGATTTTTTCTGCGCAAGGGCGCGTCCTTGGCAGAACACTGCTATCGTGGTTACGATCATGTCAAAATTCGCCGA
Source organism: Mya arenaria (assembly GCF_026914265.1). Classification (NCBI taxonomy): domain Eukaryota; kingdom Metazoa; phylum Mollusca; class Bivalvia; order Myida; family Myidae; genus Mya; species Mya arenaria. The sequence continues at coordinate 31,808,698 of NC_069123.1, read as the reverse complement.
AACGGCCATTTTGTCAGAACGAATTTCGGAGTTATTTTATCAATGTTTTATAAGTGATTTTTAAAGAAAGGGCAGTGATATTTATTGTCATTTCATTCTAAAACATTAGCATATTAAACATTATTTTACCAAAGACAATTAAAAACAGCCAGGCTGAATGTAACATTCGTACCCAATCCCGATCGTACCAAACTAAGATTCTTTACCTACATATTTGTTTTTTGTGTATTTATTTATTTGATTGCTTCAAATGTTTAACTGTCTTCGATTTTTGGAGAAATATGTGACATTGCACTAAAGAAGACTCCAGACAAGTACAATCATACTACCACAGACAAAAAGACAAATTTTTATTTTGATATTCGAACACACCCTTCCAAATTTGGAGAAAAAAACAAACTTTTTTTGTTCAAGTCTGGAAATCATGGAAAATGATTTAAATTGAGTATGAAAACAAATCAAATTCTAGGTGGAGAGCCCCCCCCCCCCCCCCCAAAAAAAACCAAAACAAACAACAACAACAAAACAAACAACCTTGTGACAGGGGTGGACCCCTCCCACAACCTTTGGCAATGACAGAGAGGTAGATTTGGGTATCAAAACTGGTAGTTTGGGTTCAAAAGCGGTTGAATTTCTAATTCCTTCCAATTTTCAGTCAAGAACAATGATCGAAACAATGTGAACAAAAACTTGATATTTGTTACTATTTTTAGATTTTCAGAAAATACGGATGAAATACGTCAGGGTTAAGAGACTTGTCAAATGTCAGTGTTTATTAACTGTTTTTGATTGACAAACAGAAGGAATATTACCTACATATTAAACAAATTTATTTTCAGAAGAGCTGCTAATAAATCAAATCAGACTGCCAAAACAGGTCAGAGTTAAAAGGCCTCGTTTAAGCCTTCTATATGTGACCCCCCCCCCCCCCCCCCCCCCCCCCAAAAAAAAACAACAACAACAAAAAACAGTATATTAGTACACAACCTCTGTTAATTGATCTTAATCTTATTGCCTAATTGGCTTATCAGATCTCCAATCTGAGTATCCTGTTGTGCATTTTTCGATGTTTTATTATTTTAATGGACCCTAAATGGTCCTGAGCCAATAAACCAATACACAGGAAATTGGCCCCTACCGTGACACCATTGCGATTAGCAGGGGATTATCATGCCAAAAATTCCTTAAACTGAGCAGATCACTGCAGAAATTGTGTATGTTAATTTTCCCACCAAAATGTCGTAAAATTTTATACACTGTAGATAATTAAAAACACATTTGTTGTTTCTTTAATGTTTTGACAGTTTTATAATGTCTTTAATATTTACGAAAATGCTATTTGGTAGGATGCCAATTAACAAAGAATGTTGATTATTGGTATTTTGTACCGTTCTGGTAACTTAGCAACGATCTCGGCTGAAGTGTGAAGTGATTTGACAAGTTGTTTATTGCACCATGTTCTTTAAAGTGACAGTTTAATATGGTATTTTAGCATGGTTGATAGAATTTTGAGGTTTTTAAAAGAAAATTTAAGGCCAATTTGATAGAATTTTGAGTTTTTTAAAAGAGCTTTCAATATCGGTATGTTTCGCCGAGAAAGCAGTATGGCAATAGAAGGGTCTCAAAAGCAGTATATTTTACCTACCACCGGTAGAGTTCACATATATGCTAAAATCATATTACACATCCATATGTCATTGTTCCCCTCCACTCCATGTGGATCACATCGAGTTATCTCCTTCAACAAACCTGTGAAACTCAAAAATTGGGCAATAGTTTTTTTTAATTAAAACAACAAATTTTCATGTGTATACTTACTCTGGTATCAAATAAAACATTATAAATGAAAGACACAAGGACCTCCCTGTAATTTATCTATAAAATAAACTCTTAAACAAGCTTCAATGCCATTATAATTTAACATCATGTTTTTGTTTGTCTTCAGGAAAATGCTTTGGAGGAGGAGCAGCAGATTTTATCGCCAGACCAGTTAATAAAGCATCCACTACAAAACAAATGGGCCATGTGGTTCTTTAAAAACGATAAGACGAAAGAATGGACAGCTAACCTTAAACTCATCACAGCATTTGACACAGTCGAGGACTTTTGGGGGTATGCTCTGATATCATGAATGACATCTGACTAACCAGTCTGGTAAAATTTGACTGGTTCTGGTAGTTTTGGGCCAATTTTGATATAGACTAAGAACAAAAATTGGACTCGCATACTAGCAAAATGAATGTGAAATTTAAAATTTGTAAGTTACTTTAAACTTTACTTGCAAAATTCTGCGAGTGGATATTTATCTTTGGAACTCGAGCAATACAAGATAATTGATTTTTTAGTCATCTTAATTTTGTTTGAAATTTCTGATAATTATTCATTCTAACAAAAAAAATATCTTAATAACTCCCAAGGCCTGTCTGTCCTTCAAGCATATTTTTAGCTAGACTATTCGAAGAATAAGGAGAGCTATACTACTCACCCAATCGTCGGCATCGGCATCACCCCTTGGTTAAGGTTTTGCGTGCAAGCACACATTGGTTAATATCTCAGCAACTACTTGAGGTATTGCATTGAGACTCGATACAATGGTACTCAACCATCCAACCTACTTAATTAACCAAGTTAGATAACTCTAGTTTGCATTTAATGCAAATAATAGGCCTTTATTATTCGACATAGAAATTCTGGTTAAGGTTTTGCGTGTAAGCACACATACGTTAATCAACCATCCAACCTACTTAATTAACCAAGTTAGATAACTCTAGTTTGCATTTAATGCAAATAATTGTCCTTTATTATTTGACATAGAAATTCTGGTTAAGGTTTTGCGTCAACTACTTGAGGTATTGCATTGAGACTTTATACGATGGTACTCAACCATCCAACGTACTTAATTAATCAAGTTAGATAACTCTAGTTTGCATATAATGTAAAATAATTGCCCTTTATTATTCGACTTAGAAATTCTGGTTAAGGTTTTGCATGTAACCACATTTAAGTCAATATCTCAGCAAGTATATCATGTATTGCATTGAAACTTAAGATATGTATTTCCAACTATATAACCTACTAAATTAATGAAGTTAGATAACACTTTTTTGAATATAATGCAAATTATGGGCCTTTATTATTTGACTTAGAAATTCTGGTTAAGGTTTTGCATGTAAGCACACATAGGTTAATATCTCAGCAACTACTCGATGTATTGCATTGAGACTTTATAAAATGGTACTCAACCATCCAATCTACTTAAATAACCAAGTAAGATAACTCTAGTTTGCATTAAATTCAAATAATGGCCCCTTTCTTATTCGACATAGAAATTCTGGTTAAGGTTTTGCATGTTACCACTTTTAAGTCAATACCTCAGTGAATACATCATGTATTGCATTGAAACTTTACACACAGGCTCCCAACCATTTTACCTTCTTATTTAATCAAGTAAGATAACTCTATCTTTCATATTATATAATTTTGCCCCTTTATTATGCGACTTAGGAATTCTGGTTAAGGTCTTGCATGTTAGCACACATAGGACACTATCTCAGCAACTACTTGATGTATTGCATTGAGACTTTATACAATGGTATTCAACCACCTAACCTAATTGAATAACCAAGTTAGATAACTGTATTTTGCAAATAATGGGTCTTTATTATTACACTTAAAAGTTTGCATGTAACCACATTTATGTTAATATCTCAGCACATCATGTATTGCATTGAAATCTAATCTAACAGTGATCCATGCATGTTCGCCAAAACTTTTCAATCCTTACACTGAAAAGCGGCGGAATAGCCGAGCGCGCTGTCTCTGTGACAGCTCTTGTTTTAGCAAGAAATTGCATTTATAATTGTAAACTTTTTCTTTCAGATTATATAACCACATTCAGAAAGCAAGCAGATTACCATCAGGCTGTGATTACTCGTTATTTAAGGTAAGCTGTAAAGAAAGGTTTGTTTCGGTGTTCCCTATCTTTTGTGTATCTTTTTTTCATGCGATGTCCAAAGAAAAAACTGTAGATGTAAACATGCTGAACCAAAAAAAATATTGAATATTAAAATTTTCCCTATGATGATATACACATTGACATTTGTAGCTGTTTTTCTGACTCCATTCTCAATGCTCAAATATTAAATTTCATCACAAAAGTGAAAAAGAACTTAAATAAATTTCTGTTTAGGCCTAAAAAAAAAATTGTTTGGTTAGGGTTACATCCCAGTGCTCCAGCTAGCCCGTTTTTCAATGGCGCAGCGCCCGTGCCCCTTTTCTTACCGCCCTGCCCCTTTTTTGAGTAGTGCCCTTTTCACAAGTGCTCTATTAGCGCCAATTATACCGTTAGTGCCCTTTTACTATTGAAATCATTATGAAAGATCGGCAGCCCTTAATCCGCTGTCTTAATTGAGACAAATTACGTAATACTTATGATAACAGTGCTCCCGCTAGCCTCTATTGACAGCTTAAAATATACCATACTGCCCTTTCATCTTCCCATGTGCCTTGTCCAAGTCATATGACAGCTAATTGTGTATTTGTGTAATAAACAGACGACCTGTGTATTCATAATCGGTCATCTTCTAATCCGATAATTAGGAACCGCCAAATAGAGAAACATCGCCAGGAGGCGGGACTATTGATTGTCAGCCAATCAGAATATACATTGAGAACTCGTTCATTCAAAGATGAAAGTTCGTAAAATGTTATAGCAAATGCGAAGGGATGATGAAAAATGTTGTCAAGCACAATTAATTCTTTTAAATAATTGTTAAGTGTATTGTACAGACGTGATTAGCCATTTTAAACATTGTTGACTTTAAGCAGACGGTCACTGCCGATTTGTAAATATAAGAAAGGTGGCGCTAACACAGTCAAATACATCACTTTTTCAGTAAATGTTTTGAAAGTTTATTTGTAAAATATTCATGATGATAACCAACAAAAATATGTTGATGCTTTATGTAGTGTTTACCTATCATGCCTATGATCATGCCAAAATTCGCCGAAACAGCCATTTTGTCAGAACGAATTTCGGGGTTATTTTATCAATGTTCTATGTTTTAAAAGTGACTTTTTAAAGCAAGGGCAGTGATTTTTATTGTCAATTTATTCTAAAATATCAGCATATTAAACATTGTTTTACCAAAGACAATTAAATAACAGCCAGGCTGAAAGTTACATTCGTACCCAATTCCGATCGTACCAAACTAAGATTCGTCCCCTACATATTTTTTTTTTTGTGTATTTATTTATTTGATTGCTTTAAATGTTTAACTGTCATGGTTTTTACTTCATTTTACATGATTTGTAGGAGAAATATGTGACATTGCAATAAAGAAGACTCCAGACAAGTACAATCCTACAACCACAGACAAAAAGACAAATTTTAATTCAAACACACCCTTTTAAATTTTGAGAAAAAAAACACATTTTGTTCAAGTCTGGATATCATGGAAAATGATTTAAATTGAGTATGAACACAAAACAAATTCTAGGGGGAGACCCCCCTAAAACCCCCTTTGTGACAGTGGGGGACCCCTCCCACAACCACCCTCAATCGCCCTTACACGACTCATGTAGCTTGCCCTTTTCAAAACTCCACCCTGCCCTTTTTAAATCCTGGCTGGAGCACTGCATCCTTTTCAAAAATAGGTAGGGTAGGTAGGCTTTTTTTTTTTTTTATTAGGCTTTATATAAGAATGTCATTTTCATCATTGGAGAATAGTGTTAAAGTTATCTCCTGTATAAGCATTTAAGGTTTTAAACTCCATATTTAAAAACCAAAAAAAGTTTTTCATTTTTTTTTCAAACTGACTATAAAAACGGTAGGGTCGCCTATTCCGTAGGTAGGGTCGGGTAACGCGAACCAAATGGTTATTTTTTTTAGGCCTAAGGAATCACATTCTTATGTTTCCATTTTAAAGGTAAAATTGGAATTTCCGAGGCCCCGCCCCATTCTCAAAATAAAGAAGACCGGGAAAAAACAGCATTTGTACCTGCTGGAGTTGATTTTGTCCATAATTTGTTTATAAATAATGATTAAAAACTAAGAATCATGCTGGAAACATGAATGTAAATTTATAAAAAACGAAGAAGTTTGATAACAGAGACTAACTTATTTCTAACAAGATTCTTTTATTGCCAGGATGGTATACAGCCCATGTGGGAAGATGCTAACAACAAGAATGGTGGTAGATGGCTCGTAAATCTCAACAAAAATCAAAGACAGACGGAGCTAGATAATTTCTGGTTAGAAACTGTAAGTATTGAAAATTCTTGTACAAGCCAGTGATTTTACTGTGAAAAGCATTATTGAGAAATGCCTAAGTGCTTACATAAATATTTGATAATCATTGATAAGACCATATGTTTTCATGCTTTTCATAGTTATTACTAATGTGTTTTACCTGGATATGAATCACTCAGTGACCCTTGATTCTGTTTACAGAGAGTTACCAGGACTGGTGGTCTCTTTAAGCTGCGGTCTCACAGATTTACCTATTTGAAATTTTTTGTCTTGGATTGAGCCAATTTTTGCGTATATATCAGAAAATCAGTGATATAAGTCTGCTGACAAAAGATCAGATTGCAGTTTTTCACATTTATGTTCAAAATTAATGATTTAAGACTGAGACTGTTTCTAACGTTTTAAGAAAAATGCATAAAACATCATTTTTTTTATCATAAATATGAAAACCTGCGATCTATCTTTTGTTAGCAGTCTTAAATACTGGTTTCCATTCATTTTCGCAAAATTGGCTCGTTACAAGACAAAAATAAAAAAAAGTTGTGAAAACGTCAGTCTGTGAGAGTGCAGCTTGAAAGAGGCCATGAGAAGGTACATCTGGTTGGATCGAACCGACAGCCTTTTCATAGCTTACAAAGTCAATCACAGATTCATAATATTTCTTACTTTTAAAACCAAATAACTATATATACTAGTACTAAGAATGACGTTGTAAATTTAAAGTTAACCTTTATCTTTTCTTTCAGCTTTTGTGTTTAATAGGAGAAGCTTTTGAGGATTTGTCAGATGACATTTGTGGTGCCACCATAAACATTCGAGGAAAGGGCGATAAACTAGGGCTCTGGACTCACGACGCCCGAAGAGGTGACGCAACTGTAAAAATAGGGTATGTCATTTCATGGTTATTATATACTAACATGTTCTCATGTCAGATTATATGAAAAGTTAACCTTGATGCAATAAACATACTTTATTCATTTGCGAAAATGACAGTTTAAATAAGATTAGACTGCTGACAAAAGATCAAATAGCATGTTTTCTTATGTATTTTCAAAACATTAAATTTCAAACATAAAAAAGAAAATTGCAGTCTTATTTTTTGTCAACATTCTTATATCACTGGTTTCCATACCTTACACAAACATTGTCTAATTAAAAGGCAAAAAATAAAACAGTTGTCGAAACGGTCAATCTGTGAGAGTGCAGCTTTAATAAGTTATTCAATGATTCCAAATGCTTTTCAGTTTACGAACACTTAAAATAGGACAAAACACCCGTTTCCACAAAGCCCATTGATAAGCTTTCAAAGTGTCTGATGTAGAAATGGAGTACTCCCAGCTCTTGTGTTTTATAAGTAAACTTTACTGTAAAGAAAAAGTTGTTGTAGAACATTTCATTTACAAGTACGGTACATGTTTCTCATTGGTTAATATGTTTACTGTGTAATAACTTGACCTCTTCTTTTTCAGACAAAAATTAAAAGATCGACTTAAAATACCACAAAAGATTGCAATAGGATTTCAGGTATGTAAATATAGATATGTAAAGAGACACCAACCCTTTTGAATGAATGACTAGGTGGCTCGTGGTAGTTAAAGTGGTATGTTGTGTACTATTACCAACGATGAATAATTTTCAAAAAAAAAAGAAGAAATCTGTCCATTTGTCCCCTTTTTGTATCCACCCAATAACTCCTTTACCAATGAAAGGATTTCAAAACAACTTGACAAAATTGTTAACAACATCAAGCCATGCAGAGGAAAGGTCCCAATTTACTACTATCAAGGTCAAAGTCAAACTAAGTGGTTATTTCTGTCATATTAAGTGTCCAATCCATTACCCTTGAACTGATTGAAGGTATCCAAAATTAATTCACAATTGTTTAGTACATGATTCCAGTGGGGGTCAAACAGTCATTGCTATGCTCCCAGAGGGGGGGATATAGTAATCAGACCACCCTGTTTGTCCCCACAGTATACGATCAATAACTAAAGAACGCTTATGTAAAGAGACCTCAAACTGGTAGGTAGGTTGTAAATGCCCAACAGATGAACCATATTGATTTTAAGGTCAGTTGGTCAATGGTCACGGTCTTGGTTACCTCGAGCTGACATCGATTTTCAAGTCAAGACGGCTTATGCCGAGTGACCTCCAACTTTGTATGCAGGTTGGTCATGACATACAGATGAATGCTACTGCTTTTTGGGTCAATGTTGTGGTGACCTACAGCTAAAAATTGGTTTCAAATCAATAGAATCCTTAGGCTCACAGACGAGTTGACATTTGCTTCATCTTGCAGTGCTTTATCATTTCCATGTATATGCTTTGATCTAATTAATTGAAAAATTGAAATCAATATTTTCTTCATGGGAAAGTTGGGGGTGTTATCATGAACATATTTTCATACTCAAATACTTCTGTCCATACAGGCCCAAATTCTAATGGCTATCTGTCTAATGAGTCCTTTCGGGTCATGTTTTGTCACATTTTTGTGTAAGCTCTTGTTGGTCTTGGAGAACATTCATTGTTCCAACTACAGTCTTGTTTCATATATGAATCGACCATATAGGCAATCACAGGACCATGATTTATTGTGCACAAATATAGGCATGGATCATACCTGTAACAATATGTACAGCAACATCACTGGTGTTTGTTGTATCTTCAAATTCATTATACTTTTGGACAAGTTTAAATTACTATTACTGATTCTGTGGCTTTCATAAAAGTTATGCGATTGTTTTTCCATTACAGGCACATTCAGACACAGCGACAAAAGCAGGTTCAACAGCCCGTGACCGATACAAAGTATGACGGCAGTCAACACTTTCTCAACCTGACTGCTTGTTTTTGTTGAGTGCTGCATTTTACCATTATTTTGGTAACCCCATTTTCCTGAAGAGTGTGTTGTAAATAAGAAATATTAAGGACGTTTGTTTCCTACCACAAACTGAGAGATGTGTAGATACTTTTGTTATGGCTTATATAGACTTCAAGATAAATGGTGTATACAGAAATGAAGTTTTTTCAAAAAATATATTTTTCAATTTAGTTGCTTATCACTCAAATTACCCCAAATCCCCCCCAAAAAATGGTGAAAAGAAACCTTTTGCATAAGTGGATGGACAAAGCGCAAAGGTTCTCAGTTATGCCGTACCAAATTGATTCTACAGTTAGCGTTGGCTTCCAATTTCAAATCCATCCTACCTTATGGGAAAGATAAAAAGTGCCATAGTAAAAAAAATGTATTCTCTTTACAACATATGCCATCCAAAGCAGATTCACCAATTTAAAGCATAAAGAAAGCATCGTATATACCTAGCAGCTAGAAAATTGAAAATGTTATACCGTATATGATATTTTTGTTCAAATCATTGCATTGTATTTGGTAATTTATTTATTTAACCTTCATAAATAATATTTCTCTGTGTAATAAAGAATTTGGTAATTTTCATAATGAAAGATGAAAACTTTTTCATTCATTAGACTGAACCCCATCTTGCCTGATTATGATAAATATAGAATCAGTTTGGTATGGCCTCTATTGGAATCAAGAGGCACTTATATTCTTTTTAGATTAACTTTCAAAAAAAATGAGCATCATCCATTGATCATCTGTTCAAAAACTGGTGTTTGTTGTCAACACTGCAACCTGTTACATGCTAGCTTGTGAATGTAGAAATTAGAAGACTTGTCATTGACATATTGTTTACCTTGTAACCAGTTGTGGCTGTTCAGTTGTGTGAAAATGTACTACAGTTCTAAGTAGGTTAGAAATCGTCATGGAACCCTGTTGAGTGCCTTGTAGATTGGTGTTTCGATGTCATGCATGATATGTGATGATGAAAGGGAAAAATGAATCAATATTTGATAAAAGTATATTATTAGCACATCAGAAAATAAAAAGGAACAGGTATATATGTAGAAAATTGAATATAGCTATCTTTTTCCAGGCATATTTGAAATAAAATTTACCTTTTAAAAAGGGGGGAAAATTGTTGGTAAAATTAAAATAAGATATTGATTTGAATCCTATGTATTTATCAGAGGAATATAAATGTGTTAGTTGTGATTCAGAATAAATTTGAATTTTGGTGCATGCTGAATTCTTGTGGGAATTCCCACAGATTTTCACAATACATGTTTATAAGGGGCTGTTTGACAGACACTTTCTTAGTGCGAATGTGCATCACATGAACAATGTTTGTATTAAAGAAAAAATTGAAGATACGTAAAGAATGTTTTGCTTTTGAATTTGATTTTCCTAAAATATGAAACAACTATGTTACAAGTGAATGTTTTCTTTTTGTTAGTTTATATATCAAGTGCTTGATTATCATTTATGTTGTTTTCATTCTGTTTATTTCTGTATTTATTGTATTTGTTAAGACATCAAATGATTGGATATCACATTTTCTGACACGCATGTAATTGGCTACAATATATGGGGTCATTTAGTCAATGCACCAATGGTGTGTTCCAAATTTTTGTCAATTATGGAATATATTTTTAAACAAATACATTAGACACTGTTGAGACTAGGAGCTGTATTTAAAAACAACCCCCTTGGTCATTGGACTGGGTGAAAGCACTGAGGCATGTCAGAGGATAAAAATAAGAGTTATATAGAATACAGCCCTAGGTTTATTTGAAATTACAAGTTGACACCTTTAATTGAAATCTGACACATGATAAATTATTCAACTTCCTGGTCTTATTAGGATATTTTGTTGAACACCCATTGATTAGATGACTCCAATATGTGTATATATTATTAATAAACATGATCAATTTTTGTTTTGGTTAAGGTTTATTATCAACTTCAGGGCAACTGTAACTAGTTCGGAATTAAAATCAATTATTTTTTAAATGTTTTATATTTCTTATTTAACGTAGGTATAACAATTTTTAATTTCTGCTTATATTTTTCCATTGTCGTTTTTTTCTAAGCTTTCTTTTGTTCATCGTTAAAGATTGCAAGCTGTTTCAGACACTTGAATGAAAATATATTTTTTTATTATTCAAGAAACGATTTTTCTTAATACAAATTAATAGAATTTAGCAAAAAAAAAAATTTTTTTTTCTTAAGTCAAGGATGACAGTTTCCAAATGATTATATATGCTTTTTTAGATTGATGACTGATTTAAAACATTGTATGTTCTTGTATATTTATGATATGAGGCATCGATTTATATGACTATAATAATGAGATATGTTTCCGTACTGTACTGTTAGGATTGCAGAATTAATGTAAAAGGCTTGGTTTAAAACATTTGCCATGTGTTAATGCAATATAAATAAACTATGTAAAGTTGGATTGTTCCTTTTAGTTTGTTATGCCCAGTGTAGTCAGTATAATTTTGAATCTGATTTTGATATTTGGCCATAGTTTGTGCATTTCTGTTACATTTTACTTTGATATATTGAAGAGTTTCGGCAGTGACTTCTGAAAATTGTTATCTTATTTACCACGTACAAGTTTTGTATATACAATTTTGAAACTTTGTGAAACATTATAGGAATGTTGGTAAGCTTTGGGTGTTGTGACACTGTTATTTTGTTCACAGTTTGCTTGTTGATTCCACACTGACTTGACCATTCCTGTGTCCTAGGAGTGTTGATGGTTATTTATTTATAGTGTAAGCCTTATCTTTTTTTGCCTCAAGAGGTGTGTAGATTAAAATCGCACCATTTGTCTTGTCTTTTTAGCTCAAATGAGCAACAAGTGCTCTGGGTGAGCTTTTGTGATGGGGTTATTGTCCCTTGTCCTTCATCAACATTTTACTTTAAACCACTTGGACAATTTCAACCTTACTTCAAAAGAAAATTCCTGGGGTGGTCCTCTTACAGATTTTTTTAATAAAAGTTGTTCCATGCAAAACAATATAGCGAAGGGTAGGTGATACTGTCCAGGTTGTTACTTCTAATGCAACGTTGGATTTTGAAATAAAGTCACACAAACACTCAGCTCATTAATTGCTGCATATATACACCTAGCATAGGTGGTCAGATCCAAGCTGTAACTTTGTCATGCAAGAAGGGATTTTGAAACAATAATGCACAGATGTTCTTTGAAATATTCTGCTCCACAAAAGCGACATGTAACGTCCATGACCCACATCCCTACCTCAAAGGTCAAGATCAATCTTGGAGATCTATCATTTTGAAATGTTGCACATAGAGGCTAGGTGGTCATGTTCAGGCTGTAACTTTGTCTGGCATGGGGGATTTGAAAAAAGTACCACAGATGTTTAGCACAAAGGCAACATGTCATGTGCACAAACCATTGTGGAAAGCTGCATATACAGTAAAGGTGGTCATGTCCAGGCTGTATTTTAGTCATGCAAGGGGGATTTTGAAACAACATAGCACAGATGTTCTTCACATTAAGGCGACAACATGCAAGTTCTTACAGTTTTACTTGAAGTAAATAATCATTGGGTCTTGCATATATGCTTATAGTTTGTTAGCTCTGCCTGAATGTAGGCATATTCCATTGATCTGTCTAGCAATTCGGAATATTTGTCAGTTAAAATGACAGCTCATTTCTTCTTAATAGCTTGAAACTGTTAAAGATATCACATTCGAACTTATTGTTTTCTCGTGGAAACAATACACTCATAATACAAACTTATTAAAATATTGACAGATATTGCCCCTTTGTATACTTGTGAAAATTCAGCAAATCAATCTAGTTTTTGCAAAGCTTTCAAAGGAAATGTATCAAATTTGGGCATCAATATAATTATGACAATTTGAACATGAGTGTGGTAAAACAAGCATAACCCTGCGACCTTACGATACCGAATTGCCTCCATTGATTAGAAAAAAATAAGCTTATGCGCTCTATAATGAGAAAAATGAATACTAATTTAAAAGATAATAAAATTTCATTCATTGACATAACTCTGTTCCCTAATTGTCTCCCTTGAAATGAAGTGTTTTAACAAATGACTTAAATGTTATAGCTCACCAGAGCACAAAGTGCTCAATGGTCCTCTATACCACCGTGTCAAGTTGCGCCACGTCACAGGAATGATACGAAGGTGATATTTTCTTATTGTTATTCAAAGACATATTTTCCATTGAGAACGCTGGTTGCCATAGCGACTTAAAGGAAACTCGGAAAATATTCTGCTCTTAAATGACAAGACAAAGAGCTTAGATATTTGGCATGTTGCATTGTCTAGTGGTCCTCTACCATAATTGTTTAATGATGCCCCTGGATCCAAAATGCAACAGCCCCAGGGGTCACATGGTTAAAACAGTGCCTTATATAAGAAAATTCTTTAAAAATCTTGTTCTCCAAGACAACAAGATATTTCAACTCTAGCATTGTCAAGAGATCATCTACCAAAATTCTTTAAACTATGCCCCTGTGGTCAAGATTGGCCCCTCCCTGTGGGTCAGTTGTTTGAAATAGACTTCTATAAGGGAAATCTTCAAACATCAAGGTATTTGGTATGTAGCATTGTCTTATGGTGCTCTACTGAGTTTGTTCAAATAATGACTCCGGGATCAAAATTGAACCGCCCAAGTGATCCTTTGTTTAATGTAGTCTTTTATAGGGAAACACTCCAAAACAGTAATGCACATGGCTATGTTATTTGGCATGTAGCATTGTTCTGTGCTCTATCTTCAAATGTGCCCTGGGGTTCGTAATTGGCCCTCACTCGCAAGACATTATATAAGGTCATTAATTAAGCAACTTTCCCCCTAAAACTGCGATGTCCAGAGCTGAGAAATTTAGTTGGTAGCTTTTTCTAGGGTATTTTAGTATCTTCATTCACATATCCTTACTTTCCTTCCAACCAACTTTCCTAAGCGCCCATCAACCTCCTAATTAACTACACATTTTGTTTGCATTTTTTTCTATGCATACTAGACTTCCATAGCAGCCGATTGCTTCTTTTGCAACCATATCTTCCCATAGCCTTGGGGTCCCTTAGCGACCATCAACTTTCATAGGAACCTCATTTTTTTCAAAATAAGCTATGACTCACTCGGTTATGCTCCACTATTAACCATCACATTCTTTAGCAACCATGGACCTCCTTAAAAAAACTAACTTCCTTAGCAACCGATGATTCACTTAGTAATGCTTCCCTATTAACCATCACATTCTTTAGCACACATGGACCTCCTTAGCAACAACTAACTTCCTTGGCAACCCCCTTTTGCCTTAGTATCCTTCCTTGGCAATAGCTTCCTTCCCTAGGTCCTTTTACAATCATGGATCACCTTAGCAACCACCTCTTGCCTTCAATTGCTTGGCAGCAGATTGCTTCCAAAGTTCCCTTAAAAGTCATGGATCACCTAAGCAACCTCCTTGTGTCTTCAATTCTTTGGCAACATTTTGCTTCCCTAGTTCTCTTAAAAGTCATGGATCACCTTAGCAACCACCTTTTGTTTTAAATTTCTTGGCAACCGCCAAGGATCATACCGTTAGAGTGTGCCAATTAAAGGTGATCGCAAGATTGCTATTGCTGAACGAGTCGTATGGCAAGTTGTGCTAGTGTAACAGTCAATTAATATGTATATCTTAATTCATGGCATGCATCAATTTCATACAGTGCTTCGTGTTGACATACTTATCTGATTGCTTCAAGGTCAAGGTCAGTTCAAGGTCAAAATATATTGAAACACAAACAGTTGAGAATATTGTTATTTTCGCCTTTTTATTTTTTAAATTTTGTTAATTAATTTGTGTTTGCAGAAAAGTAATTGATAGTTTTCTCTATTTTGATCTCTGTTCAGTTACTTTTAATTGAAATGTTTTAAATATGATATGGAGACAACTAGGTGTCGTCCTTGTACATGTTACCAAAGGCAGTTACAACAATTTGTTGATTCCAAGAGACTTCATTATTAGTACATTGTAACTGTTTCATTTTTAATCATATATCCATACGAACAGATGTTAACTATTTTATAAAGTTGTTCATATTGAAATACAAAATTAAGCTTTTCAAAATCAAAGTCAAACTCATTTGAATGTCATTTGAATGTCAAAATGCAAATATGTTCAATTTATATATATTAAATATTTTGGTTTAATTTGATCTAAAAACGTCTATACATTACCAAAATCACCAAGCAGTTTTAACCATAGTTAATATATTTTCCATATTAAAAGTCAAGTCAACCACAAAATGTCCCTTCTTGGGCCAATTTAAACATGCTACATGACATATATTTTTATGAGTCCCATGTAAGCACATCCAGAATTTTCAAGTCTATCCAGTGTTTTGCCAACTTAATGTATTGATATCATAATCCAAAATCAGTTCGTTCTAGGTATAATACTTGCTAAGCAGGCCATAAAGTGTTTATATATACGCCTACTGAATGCCCGAAACCCCATTATGGCTCATTTTGTGCCCTTCTAAGCGCCAAAAACAGAATCCACATGACACAAAAGGTCCCCAACAGCCCTCTGAATGATTGCAATAAAGCCCATTTTGTACCTTTCTTACTACAGAAGGGTTCGTCAAGAGCTCAAAAATCATTATTATGGTAACAGACAAACGCTTCCATTATCAAATAAACACAGACGGGCTCTACGAAAGCCAAGCCAGTGGTCATTCAACCGCTTTTGGGCTGTAACCTAACCCAATCTTCCAGACCATCATCACACTATGGCTGTTCGCAAGTCCACTTTGTGTCCAATACACTTTTTTCATTTCTGATATCTGCTAAATGTAGACCGTATGAAGCCAATCGAGTGTCAAGTGATCCATAAAGTTGCCATATTCAAGACCATGAAGGTTCTATACGAGCCGAAACAGTACCAGTGCCAGTGTACAGTCAAGCATATCAATAGGTAAAACCTCCATAGGTGGATAATTAAGTCGGTTCAATTATCTATCAAGTCAATTGTGACTACAAAAATGCTTATTTAGAGCCAAACATACCCATGTGTAGCTCTAATTAAGCCTACTCAGTGTCAAATAGACCACATTTGGCAACCATTAAGCCCGTTTAGATCCAAACAAACCCATGTGCAGCTCTAAATAAGCTTACACAGTACCCATTAGACCACATTTTGGCAAATATGAAGCCAGTTTAGATAAAAACAAACCCATGTGCAGCACTTAGTAAGCTTGCCCAGTGTGAAATAGACTCCATTTCGGAAACCATAAAGCCCGTATAGATCCAAGCAAACCCATTTGAAGCTTTAAATAAGCATACACCGTGCCCTTAAGACCACATTTTGGAGACCATTGAGCCCTTTTAGATAAAACCAAACCCATGTGGAGCTCTAAGTAAGCCTACTCAGTGTCAAATAGACCACACTTAGAAACCATTGAGTCCATTCAGAACCAGTCACACCCATGTGAAGCTCTCATTCAACCTACCCAGTGTCATAAAAATACACATTTGGCAACCATAAAACCCATTTAGATCCAAACAAATCCATTTGAAGCTCTAAGTAAGCATACACAGTGCCCATTAGACCACATTTTGGCAAATATGTGCAGCACTGAGTAAGCATTCTCTGTGTCAAATGGACCACATTTTGGAAACCATAAAGCCCATTTAGATCCAAACCAAACCCATGGGCAGCTCAAAATAAGCCAACTCAGTGTCAAATGAACCACATTTTGGAAACCATAAAGCCCATTTAGATAAAAACAAACATGTGCAGCTCTAAGTCAGCATAACAGGAGATTCATATTTATATGATATAATATATTTGTCCAATGAAATCTGAAGTTTGTTCTTTGTTCTAAATTAACTTGTATATCCTATAAAAAAAAATTCGTATTTGACTAGTTTCCCTTCATTCCACATTTTTATTCAAAACATTCGACCACCTTTCAATTAAGAACTGATTTCTCTTTACACATTAGTATAAATTAAATAAAATGAAGTAGAAATACAGAATTTGGCAATATTTTTTAACCAAACTGAACTTGAAATATCTTCGAAACGATAAAACTAATGTATCGATCGGCAATCTCTAAGAGTAAGGTATATATTAGTGTATCATCAACCTTATATATATTTCGATAATTAGTGTAGATGGTTACCGTTCAGATTTCGGAGTTATTTTATAGACGAAAACAAAGAAAACACTCGAACAAGGTACAATTTTGTGTTATGACCTTATAATAACCATTATTTGGTCTGTTCTGTGAGTTAATTTATAATTTTAAGCATATAATTATGAAATAGAAACACTGCTTGTATTTAGATTTAAGACATAGGTATATAGTCAAAAATTTAACTGGAAAACGTAAAGGTAACGCCAATTTATGCACTTTCATTATGAAACGTGTACTGCTATGGCACCAAAATGTTTTTAGAAACTCTGACACTGTTCTCTGAAAACTGACCTAATATTGATTGAATATATATATTCATGATATTTAGTTTTGCAATCACACGTTGTAAATGAACATGCAATAGTAAACTTTAAAAAGAGAAGAAAATATACAATAGACTCGATATCTTAAAGATACAAGAATTTTGCGTATTTGTATTTTGACTTTGAAATGAACTTGACCTTGACATTGAAGAGATCATTCACACATGGTAACATGAAACACATTATGAAATAGATGCATTCCATGCATTAAGATACACTATTGACTAAGACTTAGAGTGTAACACTTGCACAATTTGCCTTATTATTAAGACTCTTACAGCAATATCAACAACTTTGGCACTCTGTAATGGTATAAAATCTGCACCTATTCAACAAAATTTAAAACCTTTACGTAATTAATATGTTTAAAATGAAGGACGATACAAATTGCAGTTCTGCCGCCTCTTTTTGACACAAACTACACATAAATTTTATAAAAAATCAACAATATTGCAGGAAAAAATCATTTTTTCGGGTACATTTTATTATTTGACCTTGTAAAAAAATGACCTTGACCTTGAAGTATTTAAGGCTGTATGTCAATTTGAAGAACATTATGAGAGGAGTCATATCAACGAGAATGTATCTCCATATATTAAAACATTACATTTTTACCAAATTAGCAATTTATAATAGCCATCTGTTTTCATCATTTTTAGCTTATTCTGAATAGCGACTGTTTGTACGCCATTTTGAATATCTCCATGGTAACAGCATATAGGGTGCATTCAAAATAAAATATTGAAAGAACATACATAGCAATTCATTTTGGTATATATATATAAGCTTGATACACATTACAATTTTTAAATAATAAAAGAAAGAAGCCAGTCCGATAGTGTATTTTTCTCAAAATTTACATTTTGACCTCTAAAATGACATTGACCTTTAAAATATAAAAATTTAAATAAGCTTGAATCTGAACAGTAATGAGTGTATGTATATATTTAAAAGTGATTTGGTTTTAATATTTACTTTCAAAATATCTTATCAACCTATTATTTGATTATTTCTCATATTACAAATTTTGGCGGCCATTTTGAACGCCATCTTGAATTTAGCGAATTCGCAGGAGCCGCCATGTGGCCAAAGGCACTTTTCATAAACAATAGACATTCTCCTAACATGACATATAAAAATAATTTGTATAACATGCCGGACACTTTTTTCTCAAAAATGAGGACTTGGAACCCGGACTATAATTAGCGTTCTAAATATTGCCACAAGACAAGGTTTTCATGATGCTACAGACGACAGTCTTCAACAAGGGAGCTACTTACATTGTGGTGATCATTAAAAAGGAGTTCCATACGGGGATTTTATCTTCGCCCGTGGGCAAGATAAGAATTTCTATCATGGTTAAATTATTGGATCTACTTATCTGAGGTTGGAGAACATGTGATCTTATGTTCTTTTCCCGATCGATACTTAGTAAATACTACATGGGTTGTTAATCAGATTTATTTTTGGAAATATAAACACAACAAATGACCGATAAGGAATGCCCCCAGCAAGATGCCAATAAGCGTTTTAGAAACCAGCTGTGTTTTGCCAGATTTGAAGCTAAAATTGTACCAACTTTATTTCACGACGTCAATAACAACGTTAAGAACCGGTCAACGTTCTGTTCGATTGTACGTGAACAAAGAGCAAAGCTTTTATTTCAAGTCATAATATGTGGCAAGCTAACGCGTTTCCGGATTAAGTGACTGGATTAGAAGATCATGCGGACATCATTGTATTGACCAGCAGCCAAATCTTGGTTCAGTCCACATGGTACTTTTTTATTTTTCGCAATTAAATGGTTTGATTGTTTTGTTAAAACATTGGAGTTTTACACAAATGTTAATAACGATTTTTGTATCAATCATATCCCATCAAGTTTTTCTCTTTTACATTCAAAAAGTTCATATAACAATATGGCCCTATATCTGTTGCCCGAGTTCATCAAGAAACTAGGACAACAAGCTGTTATCAAGGAATTGAAGACAAGAGCTAGGTGGTTGCTAAGGTGATCCATGATTGTTAAGGGAGCTATGAAAGCAAGCTGGTACCCTGGAATTTGAGACAAGAGGTGGTTGCTTAGGTGATCTATGATTGTAAAGGGAACTTCGGAAGCAAGCTGTTGCCAAGGAATTTAAGACAAAAGGTGGTTGCTAAGGTGATCCATGATTTTAAGGGAACTCCGGAAGCAAGCTGTTGCCAAGGAATTGAAGACACGAGGTGGTTGCTAAAGTCATCCATGACTTTTAAGGGAACTCCGGAAGCAAGCCGTTGGCGGTTTCAAAAATATAAAAAAGCTATACCCTAAACAATTGTTTTAAATGAGGGAACATATAATTTACAATTCTGTCTATGCCTTAAGACACATACTAAACGTAAATTGAAATGAAAATGGAAAAAAAATATATAGAAAAAAACATATTTTGAGTTATTTTGCATATCTTGACCTTGAAATGACCATGACCTTGAAATGGCTGAAATAAGCTTAAACTTGACATGGGAGAGGTCAGTTGGATATGTCAACATAAAGCATATTATTTAAAAGATACAAGCCATGCATTTAGACAGACTTTCAGTTTAACACTACCACAGTTTGCTATAAGACCATTACAGCAATAGCAATCTTGCGACCACCTTTGGCATGCTATTATAGTATGAACCCTTGGCGTTTTCAAAAAATATAAAAGCTATATCCTAAAATATTGTTTTAAATGAAGGAACATACAATTTACAATTCTGCCAGCACTTTTTGACACACACTTAACATAAATGAATTAAAAAAAGAAAAGTAAACAGGTAAAATAGAATTTTAGGGCATTTTTTATACTTTGACCTTGAAAATGACCTTGACAATGACCTTGACTTATTTAAGGTTATATGTCAATTTGAAGTACATTATGAGAAAAGTAATATCCATGTGAATATTTTTTCTTATTTATTTAATGAAAATAGCTATATTCGAACATAGTATTTTTACTGAAATGGCAATTAATGGCGGCCATCTTGGGCGCCATCTTGGATATTTCCTTTTCGCAAGAGCCGCCAAGTGGCCAAACACACTTTTCATAATCTACAGACTTTAACCTACAATTTGATACCAAATTATTTTGTATAGCAGAGGGGTGCAGTAAATTTCCTTGATTTTCACATTTTTCTGCCTTGGAACCCAGACTATTAATAATTTCTCGCTTCAAATGTCACCATTAAAACAGTTTTCACGCACCTTTCAAGAAATAATGCTTCACTCTCCTTAGAACTATTTGACTATTTAACATAATCTGAATCACTGACAACCATGAATTATCGCATATCCATACGCAATTATTTTCACTAGGCAAAAAAGAGTTCCAGCAAAAAATACATTTTTACTTAATTTTGTTTAACTGAGGTGGGAGAAAAAGCATCTACCATAGCCGCTCGTGTAAGCTAGGTTCATCCCGAGCCTCGCGCAGGGTGTTTTGCGGAAACTCGGTAAACCTCGTTTCCGCAAAACACCCTACGCTCGGGTCGGAATGAACCTAGCTTACACTGTTGGCCATGGAAGATACTTATAATCTCGGTCATCTTATTTAAAATTAAAAACGAGGTTAATGGCAACAGGGACTAAGTCTTTTGCACAATCAAAAGCTTCATTTTATTCCAAATAAGTTAATGCCAATATAGATTTACCAATTTTTAATTATGCTATACATGTTCCCCGTTTTAACCTCCTTGATATATATTATGTTTTAGGAAAACAAAAGCACTAATAATGTCAGTTTTTCATCAACATGATGGTAATGAGAACTTGTACAAAAAGCGAGAACTTTAAAGTAATACATTCAAACATACATGTTTATTGGTTATCAAATTCCCTTGATCGATCTTAGCACGTGGTTAGTTCATTGAAAATAATAACTTGAAATATATCTCAATGCAAAATGAAATAAAAAGTATATAAAATAATAAAATATGATTTAAGCTCATGGTCCAAATTAGCATCCAATTAGTTATCCAGATTTATTATTGTATGTACTTTCCATTGAAAGAGTGCATGTAATAGAATGACGACCAAGAAAAATGGTATATTACATGTACTGATATACAGCAAAGGGTCACGAAAATACCATTAGAATACCGTCCAAATAATGGGACCTTTGCCCCATATTCGGAGGACAAAACATTCTTTGAAGAGACAATACATATATATACTTAGTCAGATATACTGTCTTCAAACTATGACTAGCCAAACAAGCTTTTTAACTCCAATCGCTCTTGTATCGGTCAAGGCCACACGGTTTCGTGAACTCTTGACCGTGGCGCCGTATCCACAAGTTCCCCACCCACTTGTCGCCTAGCAACACCGGGCACGCGGAGTGTCGCGTGTTTGGATGTTCCGTTCCATTGTTGAACAAGTTGTACCAAAAAAGAGCGTTGCCCTGGAAATAAAATAAGTATGCGACATATCGAAAAAATCATACTTTATAAGCCTCCAACTTTGTGATCGCTTTTTAAACTCTACAAACCTTTTTCCTAATTTAAAACTTAAAAAAATAAATCCGTCTGGCAAAATCTATATCTGCCAGACATTTTCAACCATTTCGGAGTTACTCTTCCTTTTCCCTTTTTGCCACAAATGAACTGCGGAAACTTGGCTGTGCAAATATAAATAATACTATAAAAAAAGTCTTGAACTGAACTGAATTGCACATGTACAAATTTATCTTGAACTTAACAACGGAAAAAACGATAACATTCGTAACTTGTAATTATTAGTATAACTGTGAGTTAAAATTACTGAAATTCATTTAAATTTACAATTTCTCATATTGAATAACATTACTAGTTAAACGGACAGTCGGTAAGGTCGTTTACCAAACTTTCATCACAACCTTTTTTGGAAAGACGCTTATCCCGGCATGCGGAAACACGGTGGCACCCCCGGCTTGTACGTCTGACAGCTGAAAATTTACTGTTCTTCATTATATGCTTTCTTGTGGTTCATATATATTTATCAGTGAAATAAAGTTGATATTGCACTGTTTCAAACCGTGCAAATATCACTTTGATATTTTTCTCTTTTTTAAAGAAAATAATGGCCCGCTCTCAGCCCCAAATCAAACGCCAGCGAGCACAGGGCTGGGTCACAATTTCTACGACGTGTATTCCGAAAGGGCGTTAAGTTTGCATACAATTTGACGCAATATTATCATATCATTTTTGTAATTGCATGTCCACGAAGAGAATGTTATGGGATGGGGGGTGCTAGTGAGTAGCGACATTTCCTACTATCCGAAGACATAGATCATATACTTTGTATTTTGTATAGGTATACGAGTTTACTTACATACACCATGAAAGTCGCTATTCGTTGATCGGATTTATGCGGTTCCTTGCTTGACTAAAACATAAAACATACATTTAGCATAAAGCTACGTTATATCTTGTTGGTAGGTAATTATGAAAAAAATGTTTTACAAAATTGAATATTACAAAAACACTACTACAATTAACATACAAAACTTAACAACACTATAATAATGCGGGATGTATACCTGATCTAAAAACACGCCAATTACATGTAGTATTATTCCAGAGCACATCGGATATGCTTTATACGAGTAAAATACAAAGAAATAGAACACTTTATATCAATATGACCTAATCAACATAAACATAATTAATTTCATACCACAGCACATTGGGTATGCTTTTTACTAACACATAGACACAAGTTAAACTAAAAAAAATACTAGAACAATATTGTAAATTTAATGTGATCAGTATGTCTGCCATTGTATCATACACATGTAATTGTTTTTCTCATTGCATACATACCGCGTTTATTTTTGGGAAGTAGTCGTGGTGTAAGTAATATTCTCCACCGACTCCGTAGTTTCCGATCTTAAAAACCATTGAATTATAGTTAGAACACTAATTACTCAACCAATTAGATTCGCAGAAATGAAGAGTTTTATCATATATATCTATTTATACAGTCGAACCCCGTTGGCTCGAACTCCCAGGGACCGGCGAAAATACCTCGAGCCTCGGAAAATTCGAGCCAAGCGGGATTGTTAACCTTCAAAATAAAGAAACCGGTCCCATGCATCTGGTTCGAGCCAACGAGGAATTCGAGCCAAGCGAGTTCAAGCCAACGGGGTTCGACTGTATACATATTCAGTATATTTGGTGTATGCTTTCCTCAGCAATTGCGGATCGTGAAAATGAACGAGTTGTATATAAAAGAATCATATCTTTTTCCAGGCAATTTGGGAGCAAGTATTTCGTCGGACCTTATTCGGAAAAAAATATTCCTTGAGTAGGAATTGAACATACTTGGTATTTTTCGTATGACATCCTTTTCATTCCGGTAAATGCTTCCACTCTTGCGATAAACGTTGTGTTCGTGTCATATTCTGATTTTTGTAGAAATATACTGAAAAAACCCCACATCGATCTTGTGTTTTTGTCAGTGTCAGTGTTGGAATATGGACGATAGCCCGATTGTTCAGAACTTTGTTAAAGTTAACAACGTTACAACGACATCGTTGTTAACCTTCAAACGTGAAATATTTGATGACGTGCTCACATATTTACTTCAAATATAAGCAAGTTCAGCTGAAATAGTTGTTTGAGAAATACAGCAATTCACAAGTATATTCATTAAACTTATAGAGCTGTAACGATTCAAAAGTTTACAACCTAGAATATACTAAGTAATAGTAAGATGGCATGAAGTAAGATCTTAATGATCAAGAATGGGCGGAGTGAGCGTATTTTCCATACCTTTCTAGATATGTAAAAGTGATAAAAGGTTTACTTTTGACTTGTCCGCCGTTTGTGCACGTTTCTTTTGCCCCGACCAACCATCGCACGCTGCAGCTAGTAAAAAGTTAGGTGTAAAATTAATATTAACCGAGGTTTGATTGGTCATTGTTTCATTTGATTTTATAAATCGGTTTTATAAATAAAGGTGCATGCACTACAAATAAAGTTAAGAAATATTTATAGAGTAGAAAAGGAAATATAATAAAACCATGCAAAACAACGAAGATTGATTTGGTTGTAAAGAAGAGTGAGTCAAAATATCATTGTCTTAATTATGTCCCAGAACTAATCTGTCAGATTGTGCCATGCGTTGTCTATCACGAACTGTATCTGTCTCCATGTCTGCCGATCGAATAATAGGATTTTCACCACATACTGGACGCATTCATTGTTTTCAAAATATAAAGAAGAAGTCCACTTGCCCGGCAAAAGATTGTACCAGAATCGGTACATTTTTTTTAGAAGTGCGCCATTTTGTTTGCAACCGAACATTTTCACTTAATGTTTGCATCAAACCAAATTAGGCCCCTCAACCCTGCATAATTGTTATCATTTTGTTTTTATGTTTTCATAATTGAATACTCTCATACTCTCGGAAACGCTATCTTTCTGGTCCGATCGCTTTCTTCCGGGCTTATCATGTCGTGGGCGACAACAATATATGGGTCTAGACTCTTTTCCTCCATTTTGATAGGCTGCAGGAGAAGCAGTGGATGGCCCCTTGTTTCTAGTCGACATTCGAGAGGACGCCAGGGCTTAGGTAGTGTGAGTAACTGCAATTTATAAGAGGCACTTTTATTTAGACATAACCACTGTCAGTGTAGTTCTTTTGCACGTGCCTTTGTTGATTAAGTTATATAAAAGCTTATATTTTCGCATTTGTTTAATGGCCAAACGTTCTAAGCCGATTATTATTCAAAAAATAACCATTTGAAACAGTTGATGGATTAATTGAATTAACTAACAAACAGAATAAAAAGAATATAAATAGTTATGTCCTAACTTTTAAACATAATGATATTTAAACGAGTATATAAAAGAAATGCCAATGTATACATGGGACATTACCACGCATTACCACGTGATTTATGCCAGAAGGTGGCCAAACTTCTTGTCCTCCGCTAACTTTTGATGTATATTTTGATGCTGGTACACACTTTATGGATTATTGCCAGTTAAAAAAACATACAATCTATGTACGCCTAGAAATCTTATTGTCGGAAACTACGCTATGCTACAGAAAATACTGATGCAGTTATACGTTATTAATTGGTTGGGTCTAGAAGGAGTACTAAAACATTTTAGCCAGATGGTACCAAGTACCTTATAAACTAGTAAAGGGAGACTTGAATGTCGATGAATACATTTAAGCATTAACCTCACGTTATTGATATAATCAAACTAATTTTTCAACATATAAATGCTACTTACATGGTTCACACGCTGTCCTTTGCAGAGTTCACTATGTAGACGTTCGTTTATGTCCTTAACTGGTGATTCAATGTAGTCTTGAGGAAGGTCATAGATTGGTGTCCCTTCTGTCTTCTGTAGGTACTCCTTTAGCTTAAGACGATGATACCTGCTATCTTGTTCCAGAGAGAGCAAAATTATGTAATTTATAGAATATTTTAATATGATTTGACATGCTTTTATGTATCGAATGTGCTCGGATATCAATGCAGTGTTCACCAGAAAACAAAACTTGTCTATGTTATCTGGTTTTAAAGAGAGCAAAATCATGCAAAAGAATGATAATTTTACATGCTATAATGTATCGAATGCGCTCGGATTTAAAATATGTATGCTGGTTGACACCATAGAGCAAAACTTATCCTACTCTATGTAATGAAAGAATGAAGCTCTATGGTGGGTGTCTGGTTGAAAACCATAAGCTCATATTTCTAAGGTGTGTTCTGAACTATTCAAGACTTAAAAGTCTACTCACCTCGAACCTTTACGACTTCGTTATAATAGAACGCCGCCACGTCGGTTTGGTTGACCTAGTGTATGATAATAGATTCCAGACCGTAATGTTCGTACATGTATATACAATGTACAGAACTACAAAATTATGAAATTGTCCAAAATTGAAAGCATGACATTTCATAGATATATAAATATATACAAAACTATCAAGAATTAATGCCTGTTCATGATACATTTGCATTGTAGTTGAATTGCTTTGTTGGCATAATGTGGACTTTCCCTTAAACAATGTGTTTTCTTCGTGATCATATAAACATTTACTCGGAACGGTAATAAGTAAGCGGAGTTTTACCGTGCTATAACTATCGTGCGGATTAAGTAAAACGCTATTCACTTGTAGGCACGAAATATGTTTAGGTTATCCTTGACAACATGGTACAAAACAGTAACTTGACCCACAACCCTCGAGATTGAAATAATACACCCGTGCTAAAGCGCTCGTGTATTATTTCAATCACTCGGATTGTTGTTGTTGTAACTATAACAAAGTGTGACTCGGATCGCCATGTGCTCAGTGTGCCATTTAGCTAAGAGTATTTACTACACTTGCTATCCGAGCTGTACGAGGGAAGTGGGTGACCTCAATGTGTTGTACCATGATATCCAAGGCGGCGTTCAATAAATGGCGTCTGTGTAAGTGTACAGTGGTGTAATGTATTCCGTACGATGCTTATAGCACGGTTAAGCTCTGCCTACCTGTTATCATTTTGATATGGGAGTTAATGTATAAACGAAAACACTTTTAAACATGGTACACGACCATTATAATGATGCAGTAAGTGCTAGTTTTTACTACTGTTTTACATAATTGTAGAGAACGCAATGCATGGTAATCGCCAAAGGAAGCGCCAGTTGCAAGTGGTTATATACGTGTTTCAGATACACGTTTAGGATTTTTTTTATTTATACCATAAATATCTAGGGAAAGCCATTTATAACCGAAAAGCGTTTGTCCAGCAAGTATGTGAATACATGGCGGCTGTTACATCAAGTGGCAGTGGCTGTCGCGGCAAGATTATATTTTGCTCGGTCATTGTGTGTTTTATTAAAAAAAAAGAAACTAGTGTCACTTTTCACCGCGTTACTCTTGCTCAACATCAGTCACATTAAGAGTGTATATTACAGCATTTGTATAACCGTATTTTTGGCTTGTTGCAATTGTATTCTACATGATGCCTGTTTTTAAAACTCCACCACCAGTACCATCCCATAGCACTTTCAGGGCTTTGATTTCATACCCCAGCCGCCGCTTTTGCCGCTGCCATGTAGATCCTGGTCAGAGTTGTCGTGGTATTTCCCTCCGTCAGACATGTATTGGAAGCCTGCCCTACCCACTCGTGACCAAGGTATCGCTTGTCATTTTTGAAACACTCAACAGCGATATCCGAACACTCTTTTGCTACAGGGTAATATAAAATGGAAGGTTACTATCTTAAAAGCAAAATTTAAAGTTCATCGATGATCATGGCACAAAATTAAAATTTTGATGAGATATTATTATTTTTTACCCATACTAGCTTAAGGAAATGTTTGGCATCACCCTCTCGTGAATTTTAGGCTTAAAGGGACTCGCTCATGATTTGTAAAATGCACTTTCTATTTACGAAATAAAATTTGGCAATCATAAGGAGTGTTAAACTAAGATACTGGCAGCTGGAACCCATCAGCAAATGTTAATATTTGCTCAAATATCTTCTTTGAAGACCACAATTCTCAATCGCGTTATTAACGGCATTGGGCGATTTCATTATCGCTTTATTGGTTGATTGGCATTTTCAAGTGATGTTATCAATGTATTGTTAAAAGGTAAAAATATCCATGTGCTATTGTATTGGTCCTTGTGGTCAAATGGATAAGGCGTCGGTTTTCTATTTTTTGTTGCCTTTATTTGGTTCGTACCCAACTAAACTACTTTAAATGTATTTTTTCTGCAATTACGATATCATTGTGTTAAATAATGATAAAATAAGTGTTTTTAGATAATTACCGGGAAAACTAATATTTGGTCCCAAAACAGGAGCGAGACCCTTTAATAAGTTATATCTATATGACCTACAATATAAGTAATAGGTAGGTTTGTTCAGTGGCTATATAGTAAAAGCAAACTACAATATTGATTTTTGTAAGCTACATTTTGCTATAAAATTGCGAAATCGATCACCGCCTCAGGAAAGTGCTTCAAGCAATTACTATTTATCTTAAACGTTTCCTTAAGAAAAACATTCATTTAAATCGATGAAGTTTCGAAAAATGCTACAAATATACTCACCAGTAAGTTTTATCCCTGACGTATTATTCCTGACTTTTCCATTCGCAATATCGGATGTCTTTAAGTCGTAGACCGTTTGAAGAGTTGTTATACCCTTTGATAAAGACGTTTTTGATTAAAGCCACTGCTTTTAGATTAGAAGTGTAATCGACAAAGAATACTTGCATAAAAAATTACGAAAAATTCTTCAATAACCATAATCATTATTTGTCTAATAGTTTAAACGAACATTGATATTGAATAAACAAAACAGAACAGAACATTCATTTACCAGACGGCCATGTGTGCTGACCCAACTCTATTCGGAAAATCATATTTCAAAGGTATTCTTAAACGTACTTACTCGAACGACACCCTCATACTCAGACTTGGGCAGTTGAGGCAAATCGTTCATCATCTTTTGAATTTCGACCTTTTCTTTAATAAAATATATAACATTTATTAGAATATGTCAATTGATTTTGCTTCATTTAATTGGCATTGGTTGTCTAGATTTCGGCGACCACTTTCTTTATTAACCATAAGAACATTGATAAAATAACAAATTAATGAGGACAAACAAATTCATTCTAGCATTCAAATCTCCTCTGCCATTGTCCATCGAAAACATTGAACCTCGGATTTATGCCGGTACATCAGAAAAAGTAGTTCGTAAAATTTTAGATATTTTTTATGACTTTTGCATTATATTCTATCAATCGAATTAATGTACCTTTTTCATTTGCATTCAGACATTATTACTTTTTCATATTCAATTATTACCTTTTTCAAATAGCTTGATTTCAGAGACAAGTTTTGTGGCCGTCTCGTTGAAGATGATCGAATGGTTCCGAATGAAGCGGTAAGCGTTCAGAGGATGGTGAACTGTGAAATTTGGTTGTCGAATCTCCTCACCAGACAACTCGGACAGGTGCTTTACATACCTTGAATTTAGAAGACGATATATATTGATTGTCTATGCTTTTATTGTTTTTAAATAAAAGTGCTTGTCAATCACTTAAACAAAACACAATCACACGAACAACATGCCAATTGCACCAAAGAAACAGTCAATTTGGACCGTCACACTCAGGCGGCTTCTGACAGTCAGTTTTAACACCTCAAAGAGTTTCGTTTGTCAGCGCGCTGTTCTTGCGGGCTACAGATAAACAACATCCGTCCACATCTGCGGCATATATTCATTATATTATTATACAACAGCATACACCTCATCATTTATTTGAAATAGTTAGATGACATGAAGTAAAATCTGAATGATTAAGAATTGGCGGAGTGAGCGTAGCGAAAACTGATATTCACGTCTATTACCCCTTTATAATGTCCAGCCTTGTATGTTGTTCCTGAATCTTGAGTTTCAGCACTGGTAGAACCTTTATCATTGCACCACGAGTCTCAAGTAAGTGTTCTTGTATCTTAGCCATTGAAGAATATATCTCCACTGGACGGATATCGCCAGACCAAACATTGGCACCACAAAGGAGGTTAAAAATGCAATTCAGGAAAATTAGACACAATCCAAATGTGACCAGATGATAGTGAAAAGAGAACATCTTCACAGCATACACGCGTTTTAATGCGTTTATAGAAAACTTAAGGAGTAAAGTTTCATTGAAAGTTATTGATATGTTTAATTTGTAATCCTCAATAAATATTTAAAATGTTTATTTTTCCATCGATTATATGGTTACAAACCCGAAGGCAATTTTAATGATCAATATATTTATAAGTATTAGTCATACTTCGTGCTAAACATGAATTAACTACTTTTGAAGGATGTTATCTATTTATTAGAACTAGCTTTCAATACTTAAAATGATCAGTTTTGTTTCATTCAGTTTGTATTTAAAAACGTTTAGGCAGACCGTGTATACACACTGTCAATTTCCTTTCTAAATTGATAATTAAAACAAAACTTTTGAAAAGAAGTTTAAAGATGCACTATTTCTGCCAAATAAGCCGATTTACCTAAATAAATACAATTGTTTAAATATACCTAAAAGGATGAATAAATGACGAAGACAATGGTTCTTATAAAGGAATCTTAGTTTAATTTGGAAGAAATGTGCAAAAAACACGGTATTTTTACCAAATGAGACGACAGTAGATCACAGCATTTTTTTAGCATTCACCAATCATTTTATATTTTGCGTTTCCAGCCATGAAATACACGGTTACAATCGTCTTATCAGTGATTAATAATTTCCATAAAGGCATTACTTAGCAAGTAGTTAAAGATTTATCACTTAAAATGTATGTTTGTTATGTATACATGTGTATGTATTGATTTTCGGAATAAGAGTGTCACTTTAAAGTTGTAAGCTGTCTGTTCTTGTACATAAATGCATTTTTTTACAAAAAAATAACAACAATATTTCATATTCAGAAAATAAACCTGCATTGTACCGTCGGGTCAAAACGTTTGGTGTTTAAAAACTCGCTGCCCTCTAAACCCCCCACCCCCTCCCCCTCAGGGCTTTCCCTGACACACGATCTAAGACCCAATAACTAAGAAAATTGTTAAATTAAAAATAAAATCTTGAATCTTGAAACTCCAAGACACCCCTTATACAGGCATACCTCAAAATACAATGCCAGACATAACAGTCACAGCAAAGGGGATTGAGAAACTTCTATCAAACCTAAATCCCCACAAAGCATCAGGCCATGATCAGATAAAGCCTGTAATCCTGAAAAACCTCTCGACTTCACTGTCATCAATCCGGAAACATCTCTTCCAAAAGTCTCTTGACTCTGGAATTCTACCCCAAACTTGGAAGGATGCAAATGTGGCTCCTGTCTACAAAAAGGGGGATCGCTCAGACCCTGCCAACTACAGGCCCATTTCCCTGACATGTATTCTGTGAACATATAGTCGCATCCTCTATCTCAAAACATCTTAATAAGCTCAATGCATTTTATGAACTCCAACATGGCTTCAGGGAAAAGCGCTCTTGTGAATCCCAGCTCCTTATGCTAGTAGATGATCTTGTCAAATCTCTCCATAACAAAAAGCAAACTGATCTAATTTTGCTTGACTTCAGCAAGGCTTTCGACAAAGTCAGTCATGAGAAACTTGCTCTCAAACTTCATGGATATGGCATCAGAGGCCCTGCTCTAAAATGGTTTAAGGGGTTTCTGGATAACAGACGCCAGACTGTTGTTGTCAATGGGTCCTCATCAGAACCCATACCGGTCTCATCTGGAGTACCCCAGGGATCTGTACTGGCCGGGCCAATTCTCTTCCTAGTCTACATTAATGACCTTCCCCAGAGTGTCCAATCCAAAGTCAGGCTATTTGCTGATGATACTGCCATTTATTTAACTCTGTCAACAGCAACACAATCAGAAATTCTCCAAAAAGATCTTGATACACTTGAACTTTGGAGTCATGAATGGGACATGGAATTTAACCCATCTAAATGTCAAGTCGTTCACATAACAAAGGCAAAACCCCCAATTCCAACCCAGTACACTCTTCACCATTGTTTACTAGAATCTGTATCCTCAGCAAAATATCATGGTGTTGACCTGTCCTCAGATCTATCGTACATATAAATCGCATCTCTAAGAAGGCAAACAACACATTGAGCTTCCTGAGGAGGAACATTAAGGTACACTATGAACCTCTGAAATCTTCAGCCTACAAAGCTCTTGTCCGCCCACAGCTTGAATATTGCTCCACAGTTTGGTGTCCTTTCACTGATACCCACATGTACCAACTCGAATCTGTCCAACGTAGAGCTGCCAGATTGGCCAAACATGTCTATGGACAAACATCAATTGTCACTAACATGATGCAGTCCTTACAGTGGCATAGGCTTGACTATAGAAGAATAGATAACAGGCTTTCTCTTATGTACAAAATAACACATAACCAAATAGCAATCCCTATCGCTGGCTACCTTATCCCACTGACAAGACAATCTTGACACAATTACAGTTCCTCTTACATATTAATATCTGCACCACTGACTACTACAAATTCTCTATCTTCCCAAGAGCTGTCTTCCATTGGAACAACCTCCCACCCAACATAGTGGCCTGCCCTGCCCTGGAGCAGTTCAATCAGGCTGTCTTGCCAGATTGAACATGTCTTGCCATAGGGAGCTAACAAAACTATTTTTACTCTTTAAACCTAACCTGTACCTACTTATTTTATTTGTTTTTTAAAAAAAGTAAAGTTTCTTTCACAACCTTTACTAACATTCTTGGAAGATAGATAGATCTTGGCTCTTGTATAATTAAAACATTGATCAAGGGCATCTACTCGTGATAATTAAAAAAGCAGAAAATTTAACAATTAATAATAGTGATCTTTAACCGTCATCATGTTCAATTCGGTATCGGTTTCTATTCTGACGGGGAAAAAAACAAATTGATTTGGATCATGTTATTGTTTTCTCGGAAACAGGTCGGACAAGTCTAATACAGTAAAAAAAGCAATCATGCCCGAGAAACCGAACACGCTTACCTTTAAGCAGACGCTTAAAATGCGTCGAAATTATGTCGGGTATGCATTTTTGTTTATTTTACGCATTTCTTATAACGAAAAAAGGTTACGAAACGGTATAAAAAATACAAGAATTCACGAAATACAGGAAACTAAATGAAATTTAAGTTTAATATTAAATCTATATCAGTGGTCTATACGTGTTTAACAGTGCTTTCATGGCTTATTCACTAATATATAATGTCAAAGTAATAATTAGATAAGGCCAAATAAAAAAATAGGTCTGTTTCAGGGTACCCGACTGACCCTATTTTTTCCCGCTGACCATAACCTATTTTTCCCTGAAAAAAATGTGATTTGGGTACGGAAAGCATTTGTTACGAAATGTATGTACGTAAAGTTGACAATATTAGAGTTGGATTTCTGAATGCATTTACCAGTGCTCCAGCTAGCCCGTTTTTCAATGGCGCAGCGCCCGTGCCGCTTTTCTTACCGCCCTGCCCCCTTTTTGAGTAGTGCCCTTTTCACAAATGCTCTATTAGCCCCAAATATCCCGTTAGTGCCCTTTTTACTATTGAAATCATTATAAAAGATTGACAGCCCTTAATCCGCTGTCATAATTGAGACAATTTACGTAATACTTATGATAATAGTGTTCCCACTAGGTGTCACCATGCCCCCATTGATTGCTTAAAATATGCCGTACTGCCATTTCATCTTTCCATGTGCTTTGACCAAGTCATATGACAGCTAATTGTGTATTTGTGTAGTGAGCAGACGACCTGTGTATTCATAATCGGTCATCTACTAATCCGATAATTAGGAAGAGCCAAATAGGGAAACATCGGCAGGAGGCGTGCCTATTGAATGTCAGCCAATCAGAATATACATTGAGAACTCGTTCAACCAATGATGAAAGTTCGTAAAATGCGATAGAAAATGCGAAGGGATGGTGAAAAATGTTGTGAAGCACAATAAAATCTTTTAAAATAATTGTTTATTGTATTGTACAGATGAGACTTGCCATTTTCAACATTGTTGATTTGAAGCAGACGGCACTGCAGATATGTAAACATAAGAAAGGTGGCTCTAATACAATCAAATACATCACCTTTTCAGTAAATGTTTTGAAAGTTTATTTATAAAATATTCATGATGAAAATTTCTTTGTAATCCACAAAATTATGTTGATGCTTTATTTAGTATTTACTTATCATGTCCACGATCTTGTCAAAATTCGCCGAAACCGCCATTTTATCAGAACGATTTTCGGAGTTATTTTATCAATGTTCTAAGTTTAATAAGTGATTTTTTAAACCAGGGTAGTGATTTTTATTGTTATTTTATTCTAAAACATCAGCATATTAAACATTATTTTACCAAAGACAATTAAATAACAAACAGGATGAATGTAACATTCGTACCCAAACCCGATCGTACCAAACTAAGATTCGTCTCCTACATTTATTTTTTGTGTGTGTATCTATTTATTTGATGTTTAACTGTGTTTGTTTTTGTCTTCATCTTACAAACTTTTAAAAGAAATATTTGACATTGCACTAAAGAAGATGCCAAACAAGTACAATCATACTACCACAGACAAAAAGACAAATTTTAATTTTGATATTAAAACACACCCTTCTCAATTTTGAGAAAAAACAACAACACCATTTTGTATAAGTCTGAAAATCATGGAAAATGATTTAAATTGAGTATAAAAACAAAACAAATTCTAGGGGGAGACCCCCCCCCCCACAAAAAAGCAAACACCTGGTGGAGACACCCCCCACAACCACCCCAACCTCTACACGACTCATGTAGTTTGCCCTTTTCAAAACTCCACCCTGCCCTTTTCAAATCCTGGCTGGAGCACTGATTTACCATACTTCACCTTAGAGTTTGGACACCTTAAAATAATTAATTTTTCGCTCTCCGAATTCATAGAAAATAACCATTTTTACATTTTATCTACATGTATGGTAAACCTGCCTTTTTTCTTCATGTCTGCATTTTAATTTATCCGTAGTTATCAGTGGTTATTACGCCTATAAGTGTAATTCCTTCATCAAGTAAATTAAAATCCCATTCAACACCATTTTATACATGCATTGAAATGAATAAACACCTTTTATCGGCTTCAGATCAATCAGTCACATTGTGTAACGTCACATAACTCTCAGTTATACCCATGAGGATCTCATGGAGAGCATGGATATTGCTATGCAGGATTATTGTTTCTGAGTGGTGTTTTTGATTGTTACTATAAAAATATAAAGTATTGCATTTCTAACTTTATCACATTAAATAGTTACCTGTAGCATTGAATGTGTTGATTTTTATTGTTCTATTGATGTTACAATGAGTATTACTGTACGATTGTTGCTTCATAAAGTCCATATTAAAAGTGTGGTACAAGTTTCAAAGTTTATTGGCGGATCGTTTTACAAACATGTCATGTCTATGTTTTCTTAATCTCTTGATTGCCCTTGTTGTTTCTTTAATCCTCCATTAAATATATCACACATCCTTTTCAACAGGCAATAAATCGTTTAGGATGGGTAGTAACTAACTAACTTATCACAGTGATGTATACGGTTAGGTAATCTAGCCAGGCATTGTAACGATAAAGATCAATAATTTTTGTCTGTTAGACTTAGTAACTTAGTTACAATCGATGTCCTTTGGGTGTTCGAAAATTAGGTACCTAAAATAAATTATTTTTGAAAATAATAATGGATGTCCAAATTTTTAGATTGTCCGAACTCTAAGGAGAATTATGGGTAATTTGTGCTTGTGTGGCAGGTATATTTCAATTCTTGAATTATATTTTCTTGTCAGATACAAATGTGTCAGATACTGACTTTCGGATTGATATGTCAGACTTAAGTGTGCAATTTTGGCAATAAAACCTGCATGTTACTTGTTCTTCAAACCTGAACCCCCAGGTCCTCTCGACAGCATTGAGGTTTCCTTAGCTGATGGCTTAAATGGTAAATTTGCTGTCCCACTCTTCATGTAATTATGTTACAGGGAGGATAGCATTCTTCATAGGTTGATTGAAAGCAAAAGGGTGCATAAAGAAAAGTAAAACCGTTCCTGGAAAGTCTTAAATAATAGCAGAGTGGTGTACCATAACTTAGTTGAAATCCAACCATCATTGTCAAAGTATTTAACCAGACAAATAAAGAATGTTTCCTTTGAAGCATGGAACATGTTCTTACTTTCTGAGTCAACAGTTACTGAAATCAATATATAAAAAAAATATATATATATAAAAAAATATTCCGACCTACCTACCCTATTTTTTTGGCAGCATTACCTGAAACGCACCTATTTTTTTATTTGGCCTAACAGAAGAACAATAATGAAACAAAATTTTGGCGATAAACAAAATAACATGACAACCATTAACTGCATAATATTATAGATATTGAAGCAGATATTGAGTTCTTGCACTAAGGTGACGATTTTATGTTACCCAATTTGCTTTGCAATCAAAGGTGATCATAAGCATGTGAGTCCTAGTGACGGTCCTGTTTGGCATGGTGAATTTTGATCTGGTCCATAGTGGACATAGTGAATAAAGTTACTCTTTTGTACTTTTGTTGTCAGATGCAATGTTCATGACTAGCTGGCCATATAAGTGAACAGCATTCTGATTTATCTGCCTAATATTTTTAAATGGCTTAGGTCTCTTACTATCTGTTGCTTTAATAGGAGTTAATATTACTACCTGTTGCTTTCATGGGAGTAAATATATAGATGAAAACAACACAAAAAACAAAAAAATGAAACATGTTACATCTATATACATGTGTCTCAAAAATTGAAATGTGTTCTGTAATATTGCAGAAGCACTGGTATTTACGAAACAGATCCTCAGTCTGTTAAAAGAATTTGTTCAAAAATAGCATTTTATTCTGCATTGTTTGAAAACAAATATCACTTTATACTTATTATAAGAAGAGGTGAAATGAACCTGGCAGTTTGTCACTTGGTCGAAATGACCTGGATTATAAAATCAATGTTGAATGGGTTTTGAAGGTCTCAGTATTTAATGATGAATACTTGCTCTCATATAAGCATAAAACTGGGCATAAATGTTAACCTCATGTAAATGATGTTGAGTGCATAAGACAAGGCGTACTTCTTTAAAGGTCAAGGTAATCCTGTAAAGGTTATTCGGTGGAATTATAAGGAGCCTTTATCTCCCTCGTTTTTAGGGATATTTTTTGTTTGCTAGGCAAAAAAAATTACAAAATAGTTGAGGTGTGACTCACACAGCACTTCCTTGGACACCTGGCGATAAGTTCCATGATGCAATAATATAACAGTTCTTGTTTGTTTCAGGAGGTCTTGTAAATTGCACTATGAAGTTGCTCCGTTGAAGATTGTTCGGGGATCCAAGCAGTACCTGTACGATGATTCCGGAAATGAGTATCTGGACTGTGTCAACAACATCTCACATGGTAACTGTATTGATTTCCCAAACTTGTATGAATACTGTAGCAAGTATGCAGTAATTTCAGTAAACATACAAATATGATTCAACAGTCCCACATGTGAGCATTTATACCTGCTGAAATTCAGCAAGAGCTTATCAGCATTGCAAATCATCATTTGTGATTATTTCTGTAATTTTTTAAAGACTTTGGACGCAGAAACTTCACCATCAAAATTTAGGGTCAATCTTATTTTGTTTAAGCCTTGGTATTTTCTTATTTCTTTCACCAATTGGAAACACAATTTGTGTTGTTAAGTTTTTAGTATGTAACATTTTGGCTGCACTCTAAAGAGATTGACTGTTTTGACATTATTAATTAATTTAATTCAGTCATATAAGTTAGCTCACAACAGAAAAGATCTGAATTGTTTGGAAAACTGAACATTTTTTTAAAGTGTTAGAAACTAGTAAAGCCCATGTATAAATGCACAGGACTGTCTAGTCAGTTTCGAGGGAAACAAAAGATGTGGAGGCGTTGGAAAACTTCATAGAAATCAATATCATTTATGTAAGCCTCTTATGAGTTACGCTCATGGTTGTATAACAATCACCATGGTGACTATATTTTATAAACATGTTTATATACAGTGAGTGAGTGACAATTACTATATACATTCTTTTGCAAGCAGTAACTGTTGTTTGTTCTAAACTTAAGTCATAAGTAAATAATGTACTTTCCCAAAGATGCTAGAATTTAAAAAAAGAAAAAAAAGAAGAAATTATTTGGAAATATTCTATTTAAAAAAAAAGTCATTGAAGTGTTTTTTAGGCCCTTTTTGGGGCTGAAATTCGGCCCCACTCCCTTCTGAAAAAGTATATATATAGCTATAAACATTTAGAAATACAGTAATCTTTTATATATGCAGTTAAATATACAAGTCAAAAGTAAGTGACAGAGTCACCAGGTACAATGTATCGTTAATAACAAATGAAAATCATTGTAGGGCAAGTATTCTGATCTGTGGCCATTTTCTCCAAAGGTGACCAGCTTGTACACATATCATATTTCATTGAGACAATTAACCTACTTAAAATTCATTTACAAATAATAAATTGTAGTTCATGATAACCTTTCCTATAAAATTATTGACAGTAAATGCATATAAACTTTTTAAAAAGGAAAATATTAAACAATTTATACCAAATCAAAAATCGTGGGCTGAGCTTGATACTGTATAATAAGTGACATTAGGCCGATTGTTCAGAACATTGTGAACATTGTTAACGTTACATGGATTATTGTTAACCTTCAAATTTTTGATACTTTAAATCTTTAATTCTTTAACACTTTTTATGGACACACATGTATGTGATCTGCAGTAGTATACACAAATATTGAGACAACTGATTGAGCTATGATTGTTTTACTGGGTACCTTAATAAATCAGCACATCATAAATAGTTCACCTGTAATCTGACAGGGATGTGATTTGTCCGCGGATTTGCGGAATTCCGCGGATCTAATGGCCCTAGAGAACCCCCCCCCCCCCCCCAAAAAAAAAACAACAACAAATTATTATTTTTTTTTTTTTTTTACCTGAAAGAAATATATTTTGTTGCTTATAGTTGTTTAAGTTAATATTCAAGTTTGCTTCAAATGTAAAGTCAGGAGAGCCCTCAAAAGAGCTTCTAAAAAGCCATTTTTTCTTCTACAGCAGTGGGTTTTGACCCCAAGAGCGCCCCATAAACCCAAGGCGGAAAATGTTTCAGCCCTCCAGCTTCCAGGTCACATCCCTGTAATCATTATCAACAATTATGGTGACAACCTTGTTTACCTTTACAAAGTTCCGAACAATCAGCCTTGTTAACCCTAAACCCCCTCAAAAAATACATTTGGTTCAGGTTACCCGACCCTACCTACGAAATCGGTTGTTAAAAAAGTCTTTTGTAAGTGTGTGGTTGAGTATGATTTTTTTTAAGCTTTATACAAAAAATAACTTTAACATCATACTCCAATGACGACAATAACGTTCTAACATAAAGCCTGATCTAATGAAAACCCAATACCCCCGCCCCCCAAAAGCCTTCCTACTCCACCCGTTTTTAAAACGGATGTAACCCTTACCTAACCAATTTTTTTTTTTGCCTAACAAAGTTCTGAACAATTAGCCCAATGTCAGTTATCTGAAAATAGCATGTTAAAGTAGTGTGGCTGAAAACAGATGTCAAAGAAATACATAGCAACAAATACATTAGCAGTGGTATAACATTAGCTGCCTTGGTGGTGTATATTTAGTTGCTTTATTGCTAATTTGTATATACTGAGTTCAATTTCATGCAGCGTTTTTATGATTATTTTCGAGATAAACATATTTATAAATAATATTTGTCTTTTCTTCAGTTGGACACTGCCATCCCCATGTTGTGAATGCCGGCCAGGAGCAGATGTCTAAACTGATGACATGTTTTGGGTTCCTCTCCGACCTCCAGGTGGCGTATGCCAAACGGATCGTAGAGATGCTGCCTGAAAACCTCTGCGTCTGTTATTTCCTTAACTCTGGGTAGGTTTAATAATGAAGTAATGTGGTACATGTATACTGGTACACTCTCTTTCAGGCCCCAATTTCTTGAAACTTCTTTCGTCACTTATTTCAATTAGCCAAAATACATACTGAAAATGGATTTTGATAAATGAAAAATGGTTTATTCTGATAATCATATAGATTATTCCTACATAATTTCTAAAAATTCTTGAAGAAGAAAATATAACACATTTTATAGAAAAACAAAAATAGTGAGATTAGCTTAATCCTGTTATAAGGGACTTAAGAAGTTTCGAGAAATTGGGGCCAGATCAAGTTTGAAATACGATTTCAGAAATAAATACCAGTTATTAAAAATATTGAAGACAATTTGGACGTTTGGTCAAAATGTTTTTAAAGCCAACAAAGTGATTAACAACTTTATAATGTGAAATATTTCATGATCATTATTTTATGTGCTCTAATATGTAAATGTAAACAAGTACATGTAAGAAATTCAGCAGATACCAATTTTATCCATTTAACAGTTAACGATTTGAAGGTTAACAACAATGATGTTAACAACATGTTAACAACATTCTAAATTATTACTACATGTCTTACCCTTTCAGATCTGAAGCAAACGACCTAGCCCTTAGACTGGCCAAATCCTACACAAAAAACAATGATATCATAGTTGTTGACCAGTAAGTAATTAGTTTAATCTTATTAAATTTTTGTAAGTACATACTTTAAACGTTTACTATTACTAAGTGCCTTGAAATGGAGTCTCTTTTAGTTTTTAAACAATTTCAATGGGGTGATAAGCATACATACATGCCATATCAGTCCCAGATGTGTTTATTTTTATTGTGTTTGTGCGATTTCGCAAAAAATGAAGACTAAATTGCTTATAACAATATATTTCAAAATATATACACATGACAGGACTTCTGCATACATGCCATATCCCCCGGAATTTCGATCCATCCCCCGGTCTCCGGGTGGGAGATAAAAATCCCCCGGAATTTAATTATTTTTTTTTTTTTAATTTTACATCAGGCAATAATGACAAAGTGAAACCACAGTATGTGAGTGAAACTCTCCAAAAGGAAACTTTTACAACAAGTGATCAATTAATTTGTAGTAATTATCAAAGGCAAAGAAATATTACTCTTTTGGAAGGAAGAAATTAATAATATTTATTCTATTCTCTTATTGTCTGAAAGTCATCAAAGCTGATAAAATTAAGCACAATTTTTTAAAGACTTTGGAGAAAAGTAAATTTAATTTAATTGTCTCGAAAACATATTTTTCCAATGATATATTTTGTTCTGCAAGTGCATTACAGTATGACATGACAGTGTATCATAAAAATATGATAAGTCATGACATAAAATAATTCTGTATAATGAAAAAGTTTAGAGTTTTCAAAGCAAACTATATGTGAATACATTTTTTCATACTTGCGTCTAAAAATACTTTAAAATTTCGCCAACTTAGACCTGCTAAAAAAATCCCCCTGAATACAAACAAAATCCCCCTGAATTTTCAGCCTTTTGAACAAATCCCCCTGAATGGTCTCCAGAAAATATGGCATGTATGTTTCTGTCAAAATAAATAGTAGTTAAATAAATTGTTGTTAAAAGCAGAACACACAAAAAATGCCAACCAGAAATATGGCATGTACAAGATATTGGTTTTAGAGGAATTAAAAACTCCTGGGGCTAATGTGAAAATCCCCTGGTTTTCGGTACAATCCTCTTGGGGTCTCTAGAAATACGGCATGTATGGTTATAAGCCTTTAATGTCTGTTTGACATCTCAATTTTTACGATTGGGAAATTCAATCTATTATCATGTCTCAGCTGTATTCACACTCAAGCTTAAATGAATAAGTATTAACATGTAATACATTTGTAGAATAACTTCTTAATAGGTATTATTTTGATTGTTTTAGTGCCTATCATGGGAATACTGAGAACCTGATCAAGATCAGCCCGTCAAGACTTAAACAACACAATATGCCCATTGATGACTGGGTCCATGTTGTAAGTTTTTTTGTTTCTAAAATAATTTTATTACTCTTGCTAAAATATTTGTTAATTGCGTTATTTTACTGAAAAAACACACACAATAGACAAGCGTTGATATTTACTTCACAGACTTTTGTTATTCTAAAATCCAGATGAGAACTTAAAGATGCACTTTTACTCCAAAATAAGCAGTACCACAATTAATGCAATTGTTTTAATTTTTCGAAAAGGATGAAACAATATTTCTTATGAAGGATAACATGTTAAATTTGTAAGAAAGGTGCAGCAAAGGTGGTATTTCTACCTTATATTGGACGAAAGTTTACCTCTGTCAATCTTTTAGGACCCACTAGTCATTTAATATTTGTGCGTTCTCAGCTATTAAATACACTGTCACTATCTAGTTATCAGTAATTAAATATTTTCAATAAATGCATTATTTAGAAAGTAGTTAAAGGTTTTTCACTCAAAATTTATGTTTGTTATTGAAGTTATAAGTGCTAGTAGCACTTAAAATATATTTTGCACGGACTGTGGCTGAATGATTTATTTCATGCGCAGGTTCCATGTCCCGATGTTTATCGTGGAAAATACAGAGAAGACAACGTAAGTCCAGGACATCTGTACGCAAATGAGGTCAAGGTCGCTATTGCTAAGGCACTTGACAAGGGACGAACGGTATGCTTGTTTTATTGGTGTTATTTAATGCTGTTTATTTAAGTTTAACTTTCATTTTTAGTCAATAAGACTATATTAACAAGCCCAAATTCTCACACCAATGGCATAACAAAATTTCAAAAATCCCTTCTATATAACAGACATCCGGAAAAACCGTTGGATAGACAGATACACATTAGAAATACACATTGCCAACAAAACGACCAATCAAATTTTTTGTTTCAATTATGTGCGAGTGTCAGGAAATGGTTTTGTTAAAAAAAATTGGAGCGAAACCTGACAAAAATAACTGGTTTATACCTTTTTATTCCTTGTCAATGTAAACTGTCCATCTGGCAAATTTTCTTTGGACAGACAAAATATTGGAGGCAGTCATTCCAAATGACCAACACCTTTTCAGTACTTTCGCGATGTCTGATATAAGATTTCTATATAAGATGATTTAATTTGATAAAGCCCAGAAGGCATTTTACTTGTTCAGAGTCTGCAGACTTGCGCAAATTTTGACCACTGTTGTGCAAAATTTGATACTATTCAAAGATCTGATGATGTAATAAATCCATATCCGCGTTTACTTGTTATATTATTAACCTACCTCAACATAAGAGAGCTCACAGTTGACTAGAAAATCGGCGATTTTTTTCAAGCAAATTAACAAATTTAGTCCATAAATGACTGTTTCGCTAGAATATCATCATAGATTTGTAGAAATTAAAGTGCTGGATTTGTTCTAAAAACCGATCGCGTCTTAGGAGTATTGTATACAAAAAACACCAAATTTCATGGGAAATTTCCTTACATTTTCTGTGTTCAAATTCTTTACACAGCCCAACACTATGAGCCCTTTTCTCCCTTTGCGCCCTGTCTGAAATCTTGGAGAGAGTCCCTTTAATCTGCATTATCATTATTATGTGGGTTGGCATTTGTTTTCTTTTCAGAATCAAAGGAGTCAATATCACTCTTTTTTATGATGGGCAATTATGCTTGGTGTATAATTACACTATAGCTGGCAGCCCAATATACATAAATCTGAAGTACAGCATAAAGGCGGCCTACTTCATCTTACAAGATATCCAAAAAGACCCCATTTGACATAATAAGACTAGGCGTTTGGGTCGAAATGTATTTCATTTTTTGTTGCTTTATATTACAATTTTCTTTCAACTTAAAAGCTGCACTCTCACAGATTGACCATTTTAACAATTTTTGTCTTGGAATCAGCCAATTTTTGAGAAAGTGTTCTGAAACCAGTGTTTTAAGACTGCTGACAAAAGAGCAGATCGCAGGTTATCATATTTACTTTCAAAAATTATGTTTTATGCCGAAAAACTCATTTTTCTTAACATGTTAGTAACACTTTTAGTCATAAAACATTATATAGTGAATATTAATATAAAAACTGTGATCTGATCTTTTCAGCAGTTTTATATCAATGGTTTCCAGACGAAGACAAACAAAAAAAAGTTGTAAAATCTGTGAGAGTGCAGCTTTATTGCTGGTCATGATATAAGATGTAGTGTACAAGAAGTGTTTCACTATTTGAATTTTATCAGGTTTATAGAAGCATTTGGTGGCCTTTAAATGTGAACTAAATAACTTAGTCTATCAAGTATGACATAACATAGAATACAATCATTTTGCATCTGTGTGCATTTAAGAAATTCATTTTCCTCCAATCAGATTTCAGCGTTTATATGTGAACCAGTTATGACGAGTGCTGGAACAGTCGTGCCGCCTGCTAACTTTTTCAAATTAGTTTACAGGTATTCAATGATTGCATGCATGTAATCTCCCCTCCCCAATTTTTAGTTTTAACAAATAGGCTATACGAG
This sequence comes from Mya arenaria, assembly GCF_026914265.1. Taxonomy (NCBI): domain Eukaryota; kingdom Metazoa; phylum Mollusca; class Bivalvia; order Myida; family Myidae; genus Mya; species Mya arenaria. Next base: position 31,764,047 of record NC_069123.1, on the reverse strand, counting down.
TCTGTTTTATTAAAGGATCTTAGTTGAATATTCAGAAATCTTAAATCTGTTTGATCATCATTGGACTGGTTTAATTTCAATTTACAAAATAACCTACCGTAACTATCCTATTAAGCGTGCATGTCTGAAAATCACAGGAGTTGATGTCTATTTTCTAGTTCTGCCACTTGAACAATGCTTATCTAACTCTTAAACTTCAAACTTTTTTTTATTCCCATGAAAAGCCTAACATCAGCACCATTTGTTTATATCGCACATGCTTAGGCTGCTGACATCATGCATATCAACCCATACCCTACTGTGTAATTTAGGTTACACGCCACCAGCATTGATAACAGAGCAAAACTTAACTCATTCTTTCTTTTAAAGTATTATTTAGTCCGCAGGATTCTTAAAAAGACAGACACCATGCAAGTCTAATAGAACATTTATGGTATTACATAGATAATGAAAATCTGAGACTAAGAACACTACAATTTGCAACTAAGACCTTTAATGAAACAGACTCAGTTGCTGAAATATTTAGCTGTGCCATTCTAGAAATTAAAATTGTTCTCATATTGGCATAGAAGAAGTGTTTTATAATGCATTTCTCTTCTGAATTAAATAATTGACAGTTAGTATAATTTTATTAAGATCTTATCATCTATGGCAATTAGATACCCTTAAAACATACAGAAAATGACCTTTTTTGCATAATTAAGATAATTGACCAGTCGCCGGTTGTCCAATGGATTAACTGAAAAACTACACCAAATGGTCTTGAAAAGTTGCAGTTGTCAATTTATAGAAAGACTTTCCTTCTGAAGTTTTTTTGTTTACTGCTAAATATTGAAGCATTGGGTCCTGTTCAATTACTAATAATAGTTACTGTCATGGTCATGGTTGGCAGTATTTCTCATCAAAAATGAAATTTTTGTTTTGGATCTAGTTATATATATACATGTACTGCTTTCAAAAAATAGCATAATAGAAATGGGATTAAAAGTTTATAATTTTTAAACACTGTTTTCACTTAAATGTTTGTGCATCCAAGCTCAATGTCATTTATCATGTTGTTAATTTTAACAAAGTTATATCACGTTGTTAATTTTAACAAAAGTATATCACGTTGTTAATTTTAACAAAGGTATATCACGTTGTTAATTTCAACAAAGTTATATCACGTTGTTAATTTTAACAAAGGTATATAACGTTGTTAATTTCAACAAAGTTATATCACGTTGTCAATTTTAACAAAGGTATATCACGTTGTTAATTTCAACAAAGTTATATCACGTTGTTAATTTTAACAAAGGTATATCACGTTGTTAATTTCAACAAAGTTATATCACGTTGTTAATTTCAACAAAGTTATATCACGTTGTTAATTTCAACAAAGTTATATCACGTTGTTAATTTCAACAAAGTTATATCACGTCAATTTTAACAATGTTATCACCATCTTAAGCCGATACTGCCACCTATGTCCACCATCAAAATTAACATCATCTGGGGTCATGATTACAAACAGCCTCAAGTCCAAGGCTAGACTCAGACTCAAAAAAGCACTTATATTACATTACAAATATTACTCTGTACTCCATTCATTTTAAAAAATAAATGTTAATATTTGTGCAATTTTCAAAAATAGTTATAAAATTGAACAAAGTTCATAATCAGGGCCCTATTTCTCGAAACTTCTTAAGTCTCTTAAACAGGATTAAGCTAAACTCACTATTTTTGTCTTTCAATATTTTCCATTTTTATATACTCCTTTAATTGTTTTTAAATTAAGATAGGTATTATCGTTACGATTAAAGCAATAAACCGTTTTTCATTTATAAAAAAAAATCACTATAAGTATGTATTTTAGCTGATTGAAATAAGCAAGTTTAGCCTGTTAAGCTTAAGAAGTTTCGTGAAATTGGGGCCAATACCCAACTAGATTGACAGTTGCATTTAAATGAAAATTTGAAGTTTTGTCACTTGCGTGTGAACTTGGACCTGAGACTGATTGTACTCATGGTGCCTAATACATATATCTTAAGTTTGCTTGCCATTCACTTCACTGAACAATCTAACTTTATGGGAAGGATTTATTAAGATCAATAAGTATGATTGATTGATTTATCAGGGCTTGTGTTCAAGAATATTTAAGAACGATGTAGCTAATTGGATTGCTCAATATATATATCGGGCCTATACAGTGAATGAAGTCAATGATGTTTGACCATAAAATTGACTTAAGTTGCATATTGTAAACCTACCCAGACATAAAATTCAAATTTAATTGCAAGATACATTTCGAGAAAGCAAAAACTATTGGTTTAAATTTGATGAATCAAGAAACATGCCCCGACTTGATATATTTTTATGAGATTCAGTTAATCTCCCATCATAATTAGACAATTGTTTCAGAGTTTATTGTGTGACATATTTTTCCTATGGGCGGGAAAGTTGGGTCAGGACTAAAACTTGCATCTATCATCACTGTAAAGGTGTTTAATTGCAGGTACTGACGCGCTTTAATGCCATTTTTGTGAATGTTTTTTTTTGCATACTTGCAAGACCCTTTCTCTTACACAACATTTGCCAACTGAAAAACAAAACAAAACATGAATGTGCATGTTTTTACAGTTCATTTTAGAAGGAATGATGTGTGAATACAAATAGTGCTTCCCACAAGGCAGCAAAATTCTAAAGGAATAAGGAAGGGGTCTCTGCTTACGTTCCATTGCATGGGAATCGGTTTTAGGGGCCTCGAGAGCTAACAGATGAAGTGCCACACCCAGGTGAAGCAACTGGAACAAGAACATTTTGATTATAAAGATGAGAAAAAATGTTGTTAATTTATGCACAAGGATGTACTAACAGGTTGTCTTAATTCACACAGGTAGCAGCATTTATTAGTGAGCCCAATCTGACAAAGGCAGGGATGGTATTTCCACCCAAATCGTACCTGCCCTTGGTCTACAGGTAGGGGGGCATGGTGGTGATAAAGCACATGTTGTGATATCTCTTTCATCTACAGGCAAGCATTGCATTGTGTGACCCAAGTTAGCTTGAACATTTGCTCCTATTAAAGATGACATGTTGAACCAAATTCAGTGTGTGTATACCACATGATAAATTACATCATATATGCTACTTTGGAGTGCAAGATATTGATTAAAATGAAGACTTAAAACAAAGATAATTTTTCTTTAACTAAACCATTTTAAATGAAAACAAAGGGCAGTCTATGCCGCTTATAAAGCCCCGCCTTTGTTTTTATTACTGGAGTTTGATAATTTGAAAAGTCTTGCCTTTTGATGTAGCATTTATGACAGAATTTATCATGTGGTATACACACACTTAAATTGCTTTTCATAAATGCTGTTTTCACCTTTGGTTGAAGAATGTAGGAAAACCAATGACTTTTATAGTCTGATTACTAAAAGAAAACTAATATAGGAAACCTAACAACAGGCATGTTTTCTGTGGATGCCTGCATTATCATTATTCATTGAATTTTAATGACTTTAAGAATGGTATTTAAATGGTAAGTACATTTCTGGCACTATGTAATTTTTCTGTCTTTTCACAAACTTTTTGCTACAACTTGTTTACGCACCCAATGCTTTGCCTGTTGTAGAAAGACTTTTCAAGAGATCATGTTAAGACAGTCTATTTATATGTTTTACATATATATTTAACAGATTGCTGGGTATATGAGTGAGGCAAATATGTCACTCCCTGGGATGATATTCCCGCCAAAGCACTACTTACGACTTACATATAGGTACACGTGGTAGTTGCAAATCCATTGTCAATATAAGCATGTCTGTGTTTCAATGAAAAAAGATATACCGTTATTGCCTTAGTGTCAGGATTGTTATCATTGTGAATATATTTATTTTCTGTTGATAACTAAAAATTATATCAAGATATCTTCATGAAACTTGGTAGTCATGTTACCGGTGACAATGCATTTGTTGTACCCCAGTTAGATTGTCTGTGTGTGAGGGGTATTTGCACAGCTTTGGTATATTTATTGGTGCAATTGTGCAGACATTCAAAACTTGGTAGTCATGTTACCAGTGACAATGCATTTGTTGTACCCCAGTTAGATTGTCTGTGTGTGGGGGGTATTGGCACAGCTTTGGTATATTTATTGGTGCAATTGTGCAGACATTCAAAACTTGGCCATAACTCAAAAAACATTTACAAAAATATTCAGCTGAAACTTGGTACGCATGATGCCAGAGACTATATGCAGCAAGGCCCATAACTCTGGCCATTTAAATTTATCTTCAGATTATGCCCCTTAAACGAATGAAATAAACAACTGATAGTGTTTGCTTCAAGGTGCTTTTGTATAATGTCAACGTTGCATTTGCTTTTCTGATGGAGCTCAATTTCTTATTTTGCTCTTATTTCTTTGTTAAAGCTGCACTCTCACAAATAGACACTTTTGACCTTATTTTAGTTTTTGTTTGGGAATTAGCTAAGTTTGTTATCAATGCCTTTAATCGAGTCATAAAAGATAACTCACAATATAACACATCTGAATTGTTGAGAAAACTGCCGAAAATTTCATTTTTATTAAGCCTTAGATACTATTCTAGCTATTAAACATCAATTTTTGAACGTCAATATGAAAAACTGTGATTTGATATTTTGTCAGCAATCTTGTTTCACTGGTTTACAGATATTTACGAAATATTTGATCATTCCAAGACAAAAAATAAAAAACCTTTTCAAAACGGTCAATCTTAGAGAGTGCAGCTTTAATCTATGCTGCTTCACGTGATCTGAGTTAACACAAGTAAGAGCCTCATTATGCTGAAACTTGGTCATTGTTAATTTTATGTTAATATTTAAAGCAATCGGTTTAAAATGTATCAAGATTTAACTTAACAAACTTAATTTCACTTCTAGTTTTTGGAAATGTAGGTTAATTTCATTATCAATATGATTCCCTTGCACGAGAGTATATTTATAATCAAACTTACACAACTTTTGTGTTTTAATCCAAGAAAATAAATTTGTTGAAAGTCAAGGGTAATTTGAGAGACATTTCTAGTATTTACACAAACAAAATTAGTATCTTTCCTTTTTAGTCCAATATAAATTCATTGCTAGATTTTCATCAATTTTGTTTATGGAGGTGTGGGTCGACATTTTCATTTTCTTAGATGGCTGTTTCACCATTAAATATGTGTTCGTGCTCTTTCTTATTGCATTACCCCTTATACAAAGAAGTGTTTCTTCAGGAATAATAATTCAAATCTTATGATATCACTTTAAAAGATTAGTTCATTTAATTGTGTTAAAGTCTCTTATTGAATTGAAAGTATTATTTGTAAATTCATTCTAGCTGTTATCAGTAATTTGTTTAAAAATTAATGATATTGCTACTTGGAATTAACAATTCAAAAAAGTGATCTACAAGTGTTTCACGTAAGCCTGAGGAAGTTATTTTGAGTTAGATCCAGATTTAAAGAGGCTGGTTGGTTGATATGTTTTTTTTTGACAATTGATCACCCTGATACTTTACATGCAATCTTTAATTTTTGGCTCTGTTGCCTAAATGATTAAGCCAAGGAAGGCCTTATGTTTGTCAAATATAAGACATTTGGGCATGGAGTTTGGACAGCAGCAGGCTAGGATAAGAATGAATAAAAGGATCTGGCGTATGCATGACTTCATGAATTTTCAATCTCTTTGATTAATATTTCAAGTTATTTTATTTTTTATTTTTCTTTTATACTTTTAGTGTTGGAGTGTGATTAAATTAATTTTAAGATGTGTACATCAGTCCATGGTTATCAAGATAAACATTGTTCAAGTACATATTTTTTTTTAATAATTATCAATACAAGTATTTCCAAGATTTTTATCTTGTAGATATGTTCGAGAGGCAGGGGGAGTGTGCATTGCAGACGAGGTTCAGACAGGTCTTGGGAGGTGTGGAGAAGCATACTGGGCCTTCGAAAGTCATGGTACAATCTTTTGTTAGCTGTCTGAACTAATAGTTTCGTGGGAGTTGGTAGGAGAGTGTATTGTCAACAAATTTCAGACTGGAATCTTTAGATGTTGGGAGAATTTCAGCAACCCAGTGTCATAGTATTTTTTATGGTGTGAGCGGTACTTCCTGAGAAGAGATGGGGTTTGTTGCAGACGTTCAGACAGGCCATGTTCTCATGCATAAATTGGGCCTTGGTCATGGCCAGAATCATGGTATGGTCTTGTTGTGTTCATGGCAATCTTAGATATGACTTTTATTTGGGAGTTACGTTGCTGTTCAGAAGGGCCTTGGGAGATGTGGGGACATCGAGTGAGAATTTCAGATGGAATTGAATGCCATTGCAAATGGGCCGGTTCATAAAGGTCATTGATTAAAAGATCGAGTATAATATAACTGAAAAACATAAAGCTTAAGGAATTAAGGGTAATGCTTTTTATATAACTGAGACTGTTAAGTTTGATCTTAAACAGTATAGTTTGGCCCATAATGGTTTACTTTTACCCATAATTGCAAGTTCAACCCTTTATTATAAAGTTAACCCATTATTATAAATTTTGACCTATAATTGCATAGTTTGACCCATAATTGCATAGTTTGACCCATAATTGTATCGTTTGACCCATTATTGTATCGTTTGACCCATAATTGTATCGTTTGACCCATAATTGTATCGTTTGACCCATAATTGTATCGTTTGACCCATAATTGTATCGTTTGACTCATATTGCATCGTTTGCATAGTTTGACCCATAATTGCATAGTTTGACCCATAATTGTTTTGTTTGACCCATTATTGTATCGTTTGACCCATAATTGTATCGTTTGACCCATAATTGTATCGTTTGACCCATAATTGCATAGTTTGCATAGTTTGACCCATAATTGTATCGTTTGACCCATAATTGCATAGTTTGCATAGTTTGACCCATAATTGCATAGTTTGACCCATAATTGCATCGTTTGACCCACAATTGTATCGTTTGACCCATAATTGCATAGTTTGACCCATAATTGCATAATTTGACCCATAATTGTATCGTTTGACTCATAATTGTATCGTTTGACCCATAATTGTATCGTTTGACCCATAATTGCATAGTTTGCATAGTTTGATCCATAATTGTATCGTTTGACCCATAATTATATCGTTTGACCCATAATTGCATAGTTTGACCCATAATTGTATTGTTTGACCCATAATTACAAAGTTTGACCAAATGCTTTTGTCTTACAGATGTTGTGCCAGACATAATCACCCTGGGTAAGCCAATGGGGAATGGCCATCCAATGTCAATGGTCGTCACCACAAAGGAGATTTCTGACTCCCTTAAAGAGTTCAGTAGTGCGGTAAGCCTGTTAAAGTATAAATGTCTCAATTTGCTTTTTTTGTCAAATATGTCTAATATTGCTTTTGTGTGTGTTTTTTTAAGAACACTGATGAGATATTGTCGGCATTAGTGTCTTCAGTATTTAAGTTGTTGAGATATTGTCAGGGCATGCTGTCTCCAGTGCTAACATTGATGAGATATTGTCGAGGCATGCTGTCTCCAGTGCTAACATTGATGAGATATTGTCAGGGCATGCTGTCTCCAGTGCTAACATTGTTGAGATATTGTCAGGGCATGCTGTCTCCAGTGCTAACATTGTTGAGATATTGTCAGGGCATGCTGTCTCCAGTGTTAACATTGTTGAGATATTGTCAGGGCATGCTGTCTCCAGTGTTAACATTGTTGAGATATTGTCAGGGCATGCTGTCTCCAGTGTTAACATTGTTGAGATATTGTCAGGGCATGCTGTCTCCAGTGTTAACATTGTTGAGATATTGTCAGGGCATGCTGTCTCCAGTGATAACATTGTTGAGATATTGTCAGGGCATGCTGTCTCCAGTGATAACATTGTTGAGATATTGTCAGGGCATGCTGTCTCCAGTGTTAACATTGTTGAGATATTGTCAGGGCATGCTGTCTCCAGTGTTAACATTGTTGAGATATTGTCAGGGCATGCTGTCTCCAGTGTTAACATTGTTGAGATATTGTCAGGGCATGCTGTCTCCAGTGTTAACATTGTTGAGATATTGTCAGGGCATGCTGTCTCCAGTGTTAACATTGTTGAGATATTGTCAGGGCATGCTGTCTCCAGTGTTAACATTGTTGAGATATTGTCAGGGCATGCTGTCTCCAGTGCTAACATTGTTGAGATATTGTTATGGCATGCTGTCTCCAGTGCTAACATTGTTGAGATATTGTCAGGGCATGCTGTCTCCAGTGTTAACATTGTTGAGATATTGTTATGGCATGCTGTCTCCAGTGTTAACATTGTTGAGATATTGTCAGGGCATGCTGTCTCCAGTGTTAACATTGTTGAGATATTGTCAGGGCATGCTGTCTCCAGTGTTAACATTGTTGAGATATTGTCAGGGCATGCTGTCTCCAGTGTTAACATTGTTGAGATATTGTCAGGGCATGCTGTCTCCAGTGTTAACATTGTTGAGATATTGTCATGGCATGCTGTCTCCAGTGTTAACATTGTTGAGATATTGTCATGGCATGCTGTCTCCAGTGCCAACATTGTTGAGATATTGTCATGGCATGCTGTCTCCAGTGCCAACATTGTTGAGATATTGTCATGGCATGCTGTCTCCAGTGCTAACATTGTTGAGATATTGTCATGGCATGCTGTCTCCAGTGTTAACATTGTTGAGATATTGTTATGGCAGTAGTTTCTTCAGTGTTCATGTTAATAATCTATGAACTCAGACCTTCTACCGTATTAATGCTTGTGAGCACAAGTACCCATGACATCATTGGTTGAAAAAAGTAATTTTACAGCAATCCAGTGTGAAAATGTGACAAAATATTTGTTTTGCCTGCAATTGGCCCCATTTCTTCCACTGAATTTAAGAGATTTTTTGTTGTAATGATTGTCTTAAATTAAATTTATTATAGATGTTTTTTAAAAAATCATTAAAAAAATCTGAAAAATGTGTTTGTTTTGGCAACACTTCCATGAAGTATAGAATTATTTTTTTTAGCCGGATGAGTGCTGGTATCCACTTGTAGCGCTCTTGTTATAAGTTTGTGTTGGCTTTATTTTTGGTTTGTAGGGAAATATTCTACTTATAGATATTTATTGGAATAAATTCCAAGAAATGATATAGAATCCTACATAAGTTCTTAAAAACGAATATATATTTTTTTTAAATATTTTTGTATATATTCACTAAACAGTATGGTGGTAATCCAGTGGCTTGTGCTATGGGAATGGCTGTACTTGATGTGATTCGTAACGAGCATCTGTTGTCCAGTGCCAAATCTGTGGGCAAGTGTCTGAAGGACGGTTTCCAAGCTATTCTGCAGAAACATAGACTCATGGGAGATGTCAGGTAGCCAAATAAATGTATTAAAGGTAATAGGTAAAAATATAAAAATGATGAACTATTAATATAATTATATGAAGATTCTTGATTAATTAATCATCATTAAATCAGTATTTAGTCCATATCTGCATTGATTACAGGTAAAAGTGTAATGGGCAAATTAAAAGAAAATGAAATAATATATGATCATAGTTTTGTGAAAACTGGTTGGTCGAGCAGTTGTGTATTTCTTTTAATGCCTTTGGAGGCATTTAGATAATAGAAACAGCCAAAATTATTGTTATTAAAAATTGTAGGGGTGCCGGAATGCTGGTTGGCGTGGAAATTGTGGAAGACAAGGAAAGTAGGAAGCCTAACAAGGATGCTGCAGAGGCCCTCGTGTACAAGTATGTGTTATTGTGTGCAAGTAGTTTTGTTGTAAGCCGATAAATAGATATAAGTGGCATATTACTAGGGTTTTAGCTAGTGTTATGCGTGTTAAGGGTCCTGCACTCTGTCTTTTTTTGGTAGCAGCCTTCTGCCATCATGGAGACCAGCACCTTCATATAATTAGATGTTAGATACTTTCAAATATTTTTTCCATTTTGATTATATAAAACGTAGATGATTACATTTAAACTTTACATATTTGGCAGTTGAAACCTTCTCACCTAGGCTACCAGGGTTTGATTCCTGGCCTGGGTGCATCTGAGTTGGGTTTGTGGTAACCAAGCTGGAAAAGTTGGTTTTCTCATGGTAGTCTGGTTTCCCCCACAACATAAGACCACTTTCTTGTGTAACATAATGCCAGCCAGAGTGATTAATATAATGTTGGAATAAATTGCTTCACAATTGTTATAACATAAATAAGTTTAAACTAAACAAAATATCACTTGTATTTTAAATAATCCTTAACCTTTCTGTCAAATTTATTATGTTCTAGTTTCTTCACAGCCCGATTCAATGTGCCCTTTTCTGTTATGGCAGTCTGTCCATCTTCTGCAGCATCATAGGATGTCCCTTTTAAAACCTGGCGTTAACCTTTTATCTAACCTCCTTTGTTGGAATGGTAACCATTGAAAGCAGAAAACCTAAAAAACACCTTAGTGGCGCTTGTAAGTTAAGCTAGTAATGAGAGTTGTTGAAACTGGGTGTTAAGTTCTCACCCTGTTTTCTTAAAGACTTAATCATAAGGTAGGCCTACATACTAATTTGGAGCTCTACTAGCCAAAGTAAGGTTAAGATGAGAGCTAGGTATCTTTCTTAAATCAGCCATATCCGTCCATGCATGATTGGATTATGGCCCTTAAGGTATTAGCCGCGTAATACACACTTTTTTAAAAGCTTTAACCGACAACATAGTTATAATCACGGTACACTATGGGACTTTTATCAAAATTTTGAAGATTTTTTACCGTGAATTAAAAAAAATATTTATGTTTCATTACACCCACCCCCAAACTCCAAGGGCTACAAAGAGCGACAAGTAAATATTTTGTCTATATTTGATTTTTTTTCGCATTATCAAAGATTATGAAATAAACACAACAGTTTCTGGTAAAATAAACTTCAGTTAACAGAAAACTAAAGTTCAAACGAACACATTATTGATACACATGGAAAAAAATCATTTTGATTGATCTTATGATTCCTCGGAAAAGAGCAGTTTTTCGATGTTTGAAAATATATAGCAGTTTTATAAAATTCATAAAAAATAATTAACTATAAGGCAAGCTGCTAAAATCATTTTAGATATTATCTATGATGTCTATTGAACAATTTAAAAGACAATTTATGATAGTTTACCGTCCAGTTTTGAAGAAAATATACATAATGTCATGTTACCATACATTTTTATAGCTAATAAAAATGCTTAAAAATCAACCTTTTTCTTGTAAAAATTTATAAAGCTTAATTGGACTTATTCATAAAATGTACTCTTTCAAATAAATGAATTTTACTTATGATACTAACTCAGAATACAGAATTTAAAACAAATGAGTGTACTTTTAAACTAAAATATGTGAAGAAACAAGAACAATAAGTGGGCTCGCCCCTCAAAAAATATCAGAGTGAAAGTTCTCAACTAATGTTTTTTTTTAATATTATAACATGTAAACAATCTCTGTGGGTAATTTGATGTATATCTGTTTTATTTTGTCATTGGTAGTCTAACAATTTTTTTTTTCAAAATAATTCTTCACTCTTCAAAATTTGAAGTTTGGTCTGTTCCCATGCTTTGTACTTGTGTGTGTGCACACAGATGATAACTACTCAATGCTGAGTCAATGCTGATTTGGTTTTCATGCACCTTCAGGTACTTTACCCATCAAGAATGTTTAGTGCTGTAACGGAAAAAAGTTGTACTTTAAAGCCTTTTTAACTAATTAGTATAGATAATTATACTGCCATACATATACAAAATAAAATATATACAGTTTAATATTTCTCGACATCATTTTGAAAAAACAACAACAAGCTGATACATACATGTATATATATAAAGAAAATTATTAAATTTATCAATAAAATTCATCATCATCATCATCATCATCATCATCATCATCATCATCATCACCACCACCACCACCACCACCACCACCACCACCACCACCACCACCACTTGACCACCATCACCACCACCACCACCACCACCACCACCACCACCACCACCACTTGATTATTGAATACAGTAGGTTTATAAAAACAAAAACCAAGTCAAATATGTTCAATATGAAATACTCACATCATCTCGATCAGATGCGACTGCCTTGTGGATGGACATGGCTGTCAAATCCGCTCTCAAGGATCCAACATAGTATTTAATGCAGGCTGGAATTCTTCATAACCCAGTGTTGTTGACTAAGTAATATTCAGTCATTTTCCTGCCTGGAAGTAATTAGACTTCTGATTATCAACCAGCAGAAACTACCACCGTAAAATACAAATGCACAAGTATTATACATTCTGCACTAATATCTGTTTTAGCCAAGAGTAAGGGTTGGTAGGCATAAATGTGTAGTTGTTGTGTATATGGTTGATAATGATTCACAACAGTATGGGGTTTTAACGAGACCTACACCAAGCCAATGAATGTCAATAGTGTCCTAGCAGATGCGGCTTCAAGCCCCAAACCACATACAACTTTTTTTCACAGGTTAATTTTGAAAATATGCATTTTGTAAACAAATAACTGGTATGTACATGTATTGTGGTATGTTAGAAATAGGTCACGTACCAAAACACATCATCTTTAAACAAAATTTTAAGTCGAATATTTTTTCTAAGATAAAACAATCAATTTAAAGATTACATACTCATATCATATCTTAAACATAAGTTATGTACATAATTACATATAAAATATGTAACATGTACATAAGTACATGTAAAATATGAATATGCTGTCTAAACATTTAGCTAATAAAAATGATTTAAGAATTCCAAAGATAAATTAAAAAACAAACGTTTTTGAACACATCAACGTACAAAACTGCTCAAGGATACTTACATTCTGAGCCCTTTGATACGAATATCCCAGTTCCATGCCGATTGTTGACAGTTCGTTTTTTCGAGAGAAAATCTTCTCTTACGCGTATATTTCACTTATAATCCATGTTTTACTGTAATGACTCAAATTGTTAGATGTATCGTAATCAAATGTGTACTTTTAGTGTTTATTTATTTTAAACGTATATTCATGAGAAACGTATATTCATGAGAAAAACATCACAATGTTTCCCAATCCTACGATGTAGAAATTCCATTATTGACCTATGAATAGCCGGGAAATACATTCTGTTTCTAAAAATAGCAACATCCGGTATAGGCCGAATACGCCCGATGTTCGTCGCGATCTGTTACGGCGAGTGGCGATATATGTCGATGTTACCCGATGTTTCCCGAGTTGTATTACATGGCTAATACCTTAAAGCTGTGCAGCCCTAGCAAAAGTAAACTCTAAGGGAGACAACTTGTACAGAAAGTTGTGTATTATTGCAGTATTTCTCTCCCTTCGCGCTTAGTAAAACATTTGGTTCACTGATTGCTTCCCTTTGAATGTAGTTGCAGTATATTGCCTAATACTAGTATGTACCTGCTTTGGATAAAGAATTAACTAAAGGTCATGCCAGTAGAACATAGGCCCTTGTGGGCCTCTTGTTATGAAGGACTTCTTGACATGAAATATTTTGGGCATGATGCATATCTAATTGTATATGATTGGATTCACAGGTTCATTAGTAATATATAGTTTTGAAAACAATGCTTCTATTTTGTAGATTAAAGGAAAAGAAAATTATCACATCCAATGAGGGACCGGACAAGAACGTGATAATATTTCAGCCACCGATGTGTTTTACGTGTGAGAACGCTGCCACAGTGGTGAAAGCGGTGGACGATGCGCTCACAGAAGTCGAGGAAGAAGATCGTCAGGTCTCGATGAGTAGTGATATAATTGTGCCGCTGAGTGTGATCACCGCATCGAAACACAAGCTCAGCAGTGATGATGAAGATGACGATGATGAGTATGAATCTCCATCAAAAAGATTCTATGAGGGAGTTGATTGATTGAAGTTATTTATATTGTTTTGTAAACTGGTTTGAATCCATAAAAAATAGTTCATTGATTAATCATGAAAATAATTGAATGCTAATTCATTACTATCATTATTATGATATTGATTTTAAAAGAATAAGAATTTCTTTAAAAAGTAAATTGATGAAAAGAAAAACATGATTCAAAACATTCAAAACTTATCAGTATTAGGTTAGTAGATTATTTGTAAATTGTTTATGGGAAATATTTATGACTTTTATATAAGAAACTTTTTATTTTATTTCTATTTATATGAAGGACCTATCATGAGTTGTTATATGATATACAAATTTATTCAATGAGTTCCAAAATTTGTTAGAAAGCATGCCTTTGGCAAGTTTACTTTCCGTACATAATTTCTGGACGATTTGAATAAAATTGTGCAGTTCCAAGATGACGAGTGTCAGATTCCTTTTATCACATGCCTTTTTCCGGTTAAAGAAATACCTGCCTTAATGATAAGCCAAAACCTAAAAGCAATGACATTTTCTGCGCCACGTGCATTAAATAATTAATAACAAAATAATGTTCAAATATTGATTGTTTTAATTCTGTTTTTAAGATGAATGAATACTGAGATGATATCCAGTAAGAATTACAACAAAAACACTATGCTTTTATCTAAGTTTGTTTTCTTTTAAATGGTTAGGCTACATGACTTTTTAATTTTGTAATATATTCATGTCTTCATTTGCTGTTTAAATACAGAAAATGACAAAGGTTTAAAGAATGTTTTATAAATTAACTAGCTACTTGAGTCAAATAAATCTTTATGATAAAAACATATTTGGAAATAATCATATGACTTGCTAGAATATTGTGCACCAGTCAATTGTAACAACGGCCCTTCCAGGTGGCCCCGCAGGGCAGAGTAAATGCGGTGGTTTTGTTTTCATGCAGAAAATAGTAGGGCATGGGCCTTACCTAGGATGTCCTAGGGGTGCAGGGGAGTTTCTTGGAAATTTTCTCAGCAGTTTGTCCCCACAGGGTGGGTATTTTACCTGGGATTGCCTGGACTGAAAGTCAAATGACTGGTGCATTAGTGATATTGTTTTCAATGAAATTGTTTTCGTACATGCAGAGTGATATTCTTGTATTTCTCATGTCTTCTATAGAAAAATATGTGATGGTTATATGAAACCGGAAACAAAATATAGCAGGTGATAAAATACAAATTATGTAGGAAATCTTGTGATTCTGGACTGGTATTCATAACACATCTTAAGTCATTCCTTAACTTAAGTCAATTTTCTTAAATTTTTCATAGTCAAATTAAAAGAAGAGTATAAGTGTTTTGAATATGAAAGTATGTATTTTGAATCAAATCAATGAAAAAAAAAAAAAAAATACAGATATTATGAAGTTATTGTATCATATAATAAAAGAGATACTCAGCTCAAAAAAGTGAGGAAATGACTTCAGATTTCTAATGAATACGGCCACTGCAATAGGAATCTATCAGCTTGCGATAAAAAAATGTATATACATGTACAGTCATACATTGTTTTGTGATATATTGGATAAAGTGCATCTGGTATTGTGATAATTTGAAGGGTTATTGTGATTTTTGTATTGTAAATCTGCTCAATTCAATTTACTAGTTTCAAATATTTTTATATGAATTGATAATAATTTGGTGATCCTTTTTTAAATATGAAAATATTGGAAAGGATTTTTTAAAATATTTGTTTGTAGCTGTTTGTACTATTATTGTGCTATTATTGTGCTTATTGTTTTTAGTTATTTTTGCCAAAAAAAAATTCTTTGTAAGAGCCCCTGATTGCTTGTAGGACTTACACTTAAATTACCGTAATAATCATGTCAAATATAACATCAGTCATTAATTCAGCTTTAAATTCTGAAGAATTCATTCAAAATTTCATTTGATGTGCAATATATTTTTGCTTCACAATTTAAATTTCCATGATAGAAAGTTAGCACCAAATCATTGGATATGAATTTTACTAAGTTGTAAAAAATTTCTTGAAGTGTTAAGTTCAAGATATCACTATCAAATTACCGGGGTGAGAATCTTTTTGGATTGTGGGATTTTCTTGTTTCCATGGCAAAGAAATGAATAACTTTTGATTTGGGAAAATGCAATCTTATACCCTTAAAATGCTTGAACAAGGAGTTTTAAAGTAGCTCTGCCCCCACCACAGCCCTGGACCAACCATGGGACCTCACCCCAGGACCACTGACCCAAAGTTCATAGGTTTTTGCTTTCAGCTATTTGCACCCCTGAAAGCTACTAATATAAGAAATTTTAAGCAAACTATTTGTACTTAAAACTGATGCTTTTTATGCTCTGTATTTCAGTCTTTAAAAAAATACATTTAATACATACATGGTAAAAGTATATTGTACATTATCCTTGTACAACTTTTGTGTTTTATTTGTAGATTTTTAATCCTTACCCTGCTAAAAGCATTGTCATGTGTATTCATTTGATTTTTTTAATTTATAAATTGTGTTCATTCATTTTCAGGAATTTTTATCTTAATGAGGCTTAAATTGTTATATTCTTTGTGTTGTTCACAAAAACATTGAGCATCTTGACAATGTGCAGATATATGAAAGGCTCCCAACTCGGGCTATTATTGTTGTTGAATTATGTCCCCTTGATAGTTTGAGTGAGAAAAAAAAATACATCAACAGACAAGCGTTAACATTTTCTCCACACTGATATTATATTTAACTGTACTGGCCAAAGGCCAACAGAACTTTTGCCTTGCAATCGCCGTAAACAATTGCTAGAAAACATGATAAAGTTTTCAGTTTTGATTATAAACAAACAGATAAAGTAGTAAGACATCCATTAGAGCTCCATTCCTTTCTTTAACCAGCCAGATCCATCCATGCATTGCTATCGTTGCCAAGTGAAAAATTACAGTCTTAAGGGAGGCAACCAGTCATGAGCAAGTGTGTTTTTCTTATTCAATCCCTTGGATTAGTTTAAAAGACAACCTGTACTGACTTGTAAGAGAGTTCAATAATATAATGAAATATCCTTTTGAAATTTGTGCCTTTATTGAACCAGCCAGATCTGCCCATGCATGACTGGATCATGGCCCTTGAAATGCTGCAGCCCAAACAAAAGTATACTCTAAGGCAGACAACATGTACAGAGAGTTGTGTATTATTGTAGTGATTCCCTCCCTTTGCCCATTGTGAAGCATGGTTTACTGATTGCTTCCCTTGAATGTGGGTTAAGTATATTGCCTGTAACTAGTATTTATAATTTTATTGACGTGCTTCGGATAAAAAATAACAAAAAAGTCATGCCAGTAGAGCATAGGCCTCATTGGTCTCTTGTTTTATGTAAATTATCATGCCACCATTTTTAGGGTATTTAGGCGTTTGAATGTTAAAGGAATTGAAGCATTAAGATCTTTTAAAACTGTGTTTATTTCGATACCTTGGTTTCAGTGGATTTTACTTTAAACATATATTGCTTATGTTACAGCTGGACTCTAAAAATTGTAAATGATAAGTATTTTATTTCCTTTTGACTGATCTTTTTGTCTACATTTCCTGAATGTTTGAATGTTAATTCTCATGTTCATTTTTTGATTGTTGTCATGATAATATGTTATCAATAATAAAGAACATCAATATTTTTTTGTATTTTATTTAGTTTTCCTGCAGAGTTACTTATAGTTGATGACCTAGATTGATACTTCATTATTGGGTTAAATTATCTGGGTCAGGTGAGATTTAAAATGAGGTCATTGGGTTAAATTATCTAGGTCTTACATATGTTGATGACCTTGATTTTGGTGAAGCATTCATTATCTCCCTTTTCTTTATAAATATAATTAAGCATTGGGTTTAAAACTAGGTCAAATTAATTAGGTCAAGGGTAAATGTCAAATTTGATTCTCTGGGTCAGGTGGGTTTTAATTTCAGGTCATGTGACATCAAAATCAATACAGCCGGCCAATTTCTAATATCTGGGTCAGGTTTCATAAAAACATTGACAAGAAGACAGTTGATTTACATTATTTAATTTATACATTAACAAACTATGAATTTCTAGAAAGATCACATATGTGAATCACATGCAAAATACAGTGTTACACAAAAACAATTCACAAAATGATTAAACAGCAAGCAAAATGGAAGTAGCTATTTAAAAAAAAAGCTGAAAAATCATTGGACCCAGTTAAATGTAAAAACAAAGAGAGCCACAGTGTGTACTCAAACACTCATCTGTTAATTTTCAATTGAAAAAAGAGCATGACTCTATATTTATTAAAACCAGGTGAAGTGCATATTTTCTTTAGAAACATGAGTAACAAGATTAATGTTAAAATCTTGACCATTTTTTTTTAACTCTGCTGCTAACAATGACGCCAAGACTAGGACAGCACCTCGGCTGCACTCTTTGATAACAGACCAGCTATAAATTAGCAAAATAATTAATACATAATAAGCATACCGTATTATATCATGCATAGGACGCACTTTTTTACCCCCAATTCTCGTCTTAAAAATTGCCTGCGTCCTTTCTATGCTATTAGAATTTCATCTGTTTTTTTCCAAGTCCATTTCAGGTCGAAAATATCGGACCGGGGAAGAACGCGGTAATAGTAAGTATCTGTACTGCGTCACCGAAAAGAACAACTGACATAGGTAAAATCACGCAAGTGAACACACGCAGAAATATATTGAATGTTTACTTTAAAATGATTTATTGAGAAATAAATTGAAAAAAAACACGAGCGTTTACTTTTTTATAAAAGGGACGCTACTCACAAAATCTCGATGTGAGTCAGCACTTTAACTGGATTGAGTTATAACGGTAACGGAAATCGGGAAAGGAGGTAAATATCAATTAATCGTTGTTTATGATTTTAATGTTTCGATATTTTACAAAACATTTTGTATGTAACTGTTTTAAAAAATTGATAAAGGAATGTGCATAACGCAAAGTAGCATTATTGTCACTATCAAATCTTTTCAAATGTGCGAAGGTGTGAAAAACACCCGCTGTCTGTCATTAGAAAAACATCAATAGAACAAACTATTGTGATGGTAATACCTTATGGTTGTTTGTTCGCACTTTACCCGATGTGCCTTCCGCTGGCAAGGCTAATTACCGACACTTAATTATGCCGACATGCTTTAATCCGCACAGCGACAAGCCTTATCAAAACAATCATCAGTTTTGTTGCGATTGCAACGGTTGCAACTGTTGACTGTCATTCAGAAGGCATGTCGAGACTATTGCAACGGTTGCAACGGTTGACTGTCAGTCGGGACTATTACGGCATTTGTATAAGTCTTATAATATGCGTAAATGTTCTCAAAATGTCAAGACATATATCATTGTTGTGTACGCTATATTACCAAAATACGACGATAATTATCGAAATACACAAGACAGTTATCAAAATATGCCTCATATACAATTTTTTGTTTGTTTTTTACTTCAATATATATGTTATAAATACTTGACCAACCTCAATTTTTCGGCTCCGATTTTGACATTTTTCCGCTGCGTCCTATCTTATATATTAAGGGTTTTTACCCGTTTTCTCAACTATTTTTTTGCCTGCGTCCTATCTATGCTAGCGTCCTATACATGATATAATACGGTACCTTAAATAAGTAGACAAGAGGTATTTAAGTGTGGATAAGTGAAGGTACCTTAAAAAGAAGGGCACCTACAAGGATAACAATTCTCAACTGTTTATTTTTTCAATTCATACCTTAGCCATATAAATTATAAGACTTAATATTTCATAGAAATATCTTCATCAGATTCAGGTAATTACAAACATTTAAGTTTTTTTCTCAAGATTTTACAATACTCGCCTTCTTTAATAACAAGTGTGCAAAGGTCATTTAAGAGCCAATTCAAGATTGTTTCACATTTTATACTATTTTATACTATTTAATGGATAATATTGTTTACTTTTCCTTAATTGCTAAAGCTACATTTGAAATTAAACAATAAAATAAAACAAGCTCGGCTGTTAGATAAGGCACACAAATAAACATAGCAAATTGAAGTTTAGAAATCAATCCCATGAGACAATAAAATTTCATGAATCAGATTTGCAGTCCTTAATATTTCTACTAATATTCTATGTGACCGTCACCTTTTGACCTACTGACTCCAAATCAATGGGGTTCATCTACTGACAATGACAAATGGGCATACAAAGTCTGAAGACTAGGCACAAAGTTATGAGAAAGTTATTGGTGGGAAATGAAAGTATGGAGCCACTGCTTCAAATGCAGATGAACAAACCTTTGTGAGTCTGCAATGCTTCTTGGGCCAAACAATAAAACATGCAGTATAAAAAATAAAATATACAGAGATTCGTAACAAACAGAAAATAATACACGTTCTGAAGACTCTTGGACGGATAATGCATGTACATATGTGTGAGAAAAATAATTTAATAAATAGAAAAATACAATAGGAGAAACATATAAGCTCTCCTAAAAATAATAGATTTCATAGCACATATACTAATGTAGATACTATACACAAATATTTCAGACAAGAGCTCTGCCACTGGATGCTATGCTCAAATATTTATCTCAATAAAGGCTTAAACAGAAAAACAAAAGGCCAATGATGGCCTATGCTCTACTGGCATGGCTCTTTTGGACATTTTTAATACAGAGCATGTTACCATATGATTTAAAGGGAGACAGTGCAAAATCAAGTTAAATTATCTATCCATATTTTTGTGAAAAGGAAAATAACAATAAACAGAAACACTAAAAATGTATATCTTTAAACAAAGCTTTGGAAATATAATTTCATCAGGACTTATCGAGATATATGAAATATTATGATGTATAAAGAACTGGACACAGCAGCTGTTTAAAGTACACAAAACTGCTAATAAATGTATGACATCTAAATTATCAAAACTCATGTTAAATAAGCCACAAAAAAATGAATGACTCACATTTCAAATTGATAGAAAAACACATTTTGAAGAAACGAAAAATGGAATGTTCACACAACTCAGCTTAATCAAATGCTGAAGGAAGAATTTAAGCAAATTTACTTCAAACAAAAACATGAAAGTTCTCGACTTTCGGAGGACTCTTAATTTAAATCATCATTGAAAACAACAACAAGAGACCTCTTATTAACAATTATATCTTTTGATCACTTAATCAAAAATTTGGTAATCCCAAGAAGTAATATTTTTAATTTTTTCGAAAAAAAGGGTTTGATTGGTCGCACTTATAACACTCTATCCAATTAGTGACTTAAACACAAATTTTAACTAAATTATTTATCTCAAGGTATTTCGTCACTTGGTAGAAAAGATGGCCCCTTCATACTAGATACAAGCAAATTGTAAACTGTAAAGCCATCATACTTGTGGCTTTCACTCAAACTTCAAAGGGTCATACCATTTCCATAATGATTTTAGCAAGAGTAATGGGACTTGCAACACAAGTGAATGACATATAATGAATATGTTTACAAAATTCATGCTACTATTTTTAATAACACCAGAAATATGACAAAACCATGTAGCTTTCCCACTTTTAAATCAGAAAAGCTGCCAGTCTATGGCAGATCCATGTAAGTGGAAGATATGTGTGAAAGTATGGGCATGCGGCTTTTCACCATTCAACTCACACATATTATTTAGGGTGTAAGATTTTTGCACCATTCAATTTGTAAATCATTAAGACTTGTACTTATCATTCAACTCTGGTACATATCATTCAGGATCCCGAGGTTTTTCACCATTCACCTCATACATATCATTTAGGCTCGTACTTACTATTAAATTAGTACTAATCATTTAGGCTGGTTCTTATCATTAAGGCTGGTACTTATCATTTAGGCTTGTACATATCATTCAGGCTTGTACTTATTATTCAACTAGTACAACTAATTTAGGCAATGACCCACAACCATTTTAAATGCACAAAACTAAACTAGAATGGAATTCAATTGCATCATATGCCATCTACAACACAGTCCAACACTATTATACATACAGGTATTAATGTGAATAACTTAAGTAAATCAAATATTAATATTTACCCATAATAGTTTGCCTTCATCACATTAATCTCCTCATAAAAGGCATGGAATGAAAACCATAATACTTAACAATAAGAAATGTTTTAAGTATGCTGTTAGTATGGAATCTTAAAAAAAAAGAAGCAGAAAAAGGTCTAGTTGTTAACTTTCAAAATGGTCAAGTTTTCAGCACCATGCGAAATACTATTAATTCTTTTATCGAAAAGACACTTTATGTATCCATAACATTCAAAACATGTCATGCCACAGAAGTCACCATTCTGATTTCAGTCACAGGAAACTATCGCATCATAATTTGCTGCTTATGTTTTATTTACTTTAAGACCAATTTCGATTTTCTGTTTGTCGTGGTTTGCATAATAGGACTAGCAATAGGTTTTAAGCTAACAATACAAATACTACAGGTAAATGATTTCAGAGTTACAACATTTCACAATGCCTTAGAGTAACACAAGACTTAGTATACATGAACAAGTTTACAAAATGTACGATGTTCTGCATTTATAGAAGCACAATTTTCAGATCACAGAAAATGTATAGAAAAAATATTTGTACAAGTATCACAATTGTACATCTTCATAACATCAATGCTTATAACAATTTGTTCTTACATTTGCTTCAAAAAAGTTGAGTCAAACAGAACTGACCAATCAAAGCTCACAACCAATTTTCGAATAAAAAATCACATGATCACATTGGACCAATCAGCATTCATCAGTAAAATCTTGACCAACAAGAATGCAGCAAATTGTCCCATGACATTAAACTGACAAATCACAAGTCATCATTGTACATAGGCACCTCCTCCTCCACTATTTCACCATCTTCCTCTTCCTGGCCGCCTCCGCCACGGAATCCATTCATCTTTGAAGTATCTATGGTGTTTGAGAGGGGAATATCCAATGCCTGGTGAACAGCTTGTATTGTCCGCATGTTAACGTAGTATGCTATGTTTACCCCCGATACACGTCCCTTCATCTCTTCCATAGCGTTGTATGCCTGGGAAAGTAAGAAATATTTCCATTTGTATTCAACGCAGAAACATTATATGGATATTTCTCAAACCTGAGAGAATTGCCTAGTCTGCAACTAGCATATATTGACAATGCAGAAGAGTTTTATCCACTCTATTGGTATTAAATTAATTTGGTTTATTTAAAATGTGATTATCTTTCCTTCTGTACATGCAAAATCAGTGAAATTGAGTATCACAATAATGTATTCCGTCAGATATCCACTAGAGTTCATGTCGATAAATATATATTATTTGTTAGTATACATACAGCCTTCCAGCGCTCCTTCCTGGCATAGTGTTCAATGATGAACCCGTACACATCTCCGATCCTAACTCCACTGTCCAGCTCCGGCTCTTCCAGTAACACCTGGCATTGCTTGATGGCTTCCTCTGTGTCCTCATCGTACACACTATTTGAAGGGCAAATGCAAGATTTTAGCAAGAGTTGGGTGTTTTAGCAATAATCAGACAGAACAGTACATTATAGGCAGTGTCAGTCCCCAGACTCTGGGCAGGGCTTGGTAGACCTGCCGTGTTCCATCTCGTCATTTTCGTACATTTTGATACATTTGTACTTCTCTGGTATCATGTGTGGGCAAATGAAAGATTTAAGCAAGAGTTGGATAGGCACATGTAAAATTTTAGCAATAGATGGATGAATACATAAGAAACATCCCATAACTTAAGAGCTAAGTAATTTAAGTCAAGTATACAATGCAAAGGAATGCTTTCAAATACTTAACAGACACTGGAACACTTCATATTACATTTCAATACACCTTACAGAGTCTTGATACTAACCGTCTAGCAGTGACAAACTTCTTTATAAACGTGATCTTGTTTTTCAGCTGTGCGAGTCTTTCCTCTTGTAAGGCTTCGTCAGCCATCTTGGCCTTGCCCAGACATTTGAATGCCTCTCCTAGGGCACCCAAGGCTTTGTCATAATTCTGGTATTCATCTATTTCAACCTGTAAATGAATATTGGGTTAATTACTGAAACTACATAATATCAGATAAATTAAACATTTGGTATCATTCATCATCTTGGTTTGGCTTATACATTTAACAACCTCAGTTAGCACACCTAAGAATTGTCAAAGTTCAAGTATAATCAATTTAAGGGATTTAGCTGAAGGGTTATATTGAAGAGTGCAGCATCCTGTCGCTTTTCAGTAGCACCCTTCTGCCCTTATGGAGAGCAGTAACAGTACCCTTCTGCCTTCATAGAATTAAATGCTCAAGACGGTCAAATATTTCTTTTGTATTGTTTAAAACTCATAATAGGATTATAATTACATACACACATTGCATATCTGGCAGTTGAAACCTAATATTACTTCAATAAACAGAATTTCTAACATTTTCTGCAAAATACTTATATATGTTCAAGTTCTACATAGCCTGATCTAAGGCGCCCTTTTTACCCTTAGCACCATGTCCCTTTTCAAATCCTGACTTTTCTATTTCAACCTGCTGAATTATTAATTGAATTAAGTTTCCAAATCACCTGTCTAAACTTGAGTGCAGCATTGTGTAAGCAAATGCTCAACAGTTATTTTACAGTAAACAAGAGGCATAACACAACAACTATTAGAACCAGAGTAATGGGCCTTGCTATACATGAGCATACCATCTATGGCAACTCATGAACCAATTCCATTTGAATACCTTGATTTTTTTAATAACAGCTAAGGTTTAAGTTTGGCACACAGTTAGAACAATAGCTCAATTTTTTTCTGCTTCGAAAAACAAATGAGATAAAATTGGTGAGATTTCTGCCATGGGTCATTCACAAAATATATCATACATTTCAAACAGATGAATGATAAACTAGGTTACATAACTAAAGCTGCATTTGGTGCACAGTTAATAAAATACTTTGAAGTTTCAATCCATCATTTCTTTCGACATAGCAATCTGCATTCTTAAACAGCCCTAAAAAAAACCTATACCTGAGCACAGGCGTCATAGAACGCAGCCAGGGAGTCGAGTGCCCTGCCTTTGGTATAGAATCCAATGATATTCTTCATGACCTCCGGGTCTTTTCTCCAATCCAACGACTGTAGGTAGTTGGCTGCCATCACGTATATCTCCTTCTGACGAGAAACGCCGGCAAAGAATATGATCTTCTCTGTGTCTCCAGATTTGAGTAATGCTTTCATGGCCTGGAAATGATATCAAGATTAATCCAAATTTAGTAAACTGGAAATGGAAACAAGAGCTCTGTGGAGGGCTTGCCAATGCTTGACTGTTCTATCTCAGGCCAAATATTTTTAAATAGTTTGGTTAGGGTTACATCCAAGCTTTAAAGGTTTTAATCTACATATAATAGCACACACCTCATTCGCCAGTAGGGTTGGGTAACCCAAACCAAATGTTTGTTTTTTTAGGCCTCAGTCAAACAAGGGGAATAACTCAACAATTACTTCAGCCAGACATAGATTACTTAAGCCTTTCTATACATGAGCATTTGTCCCTGGCAACATGTATATAAAGATTCATTTGTATAACTTGAATGATATTTGATTTATGGCCAAGGTTAATCATTTTGCATGCCTTCCTTGACCACAATGACACAAAGATTACCAATAACCTGACTTTTTTTCTTTGAAAACAAAGTCATACTATGAAGCAAAAAAATTCATTTGATTTACTGTGAAATCATTAATGTTCGTGGGCATGAAATTTCGTGGTTTGGCGAAAAAAAACAATTTCGTGGGTACTTGAATTCGTGGATTTTCATTTTTGAAAAAAAATAAAAAATCGAAAATGCGATCGTCCTAGATCGTCTGCATAATATCCATGCGCTGGCCCGTGATTTCCGTCTTCTACGTCACTCGGTTTATGACACTCGCTAATGTGGTACGACATGCCAATTAGTGCATATACCCATGTCACTTATCGATTTAACTGGGAATAAAGGTAATAAAAGAAGATGTACCCTGATAATAAATACAGATAGGGGAAGCCATTGAATGCCAATTAAGAATTTTGCAAACTGTGAAAACACCGAAAAGGTGCGTATATTGTCACGTTCGGTGCTTAGTAACCTTCAATATACTAATAATCGATTAATTATTTCATTGAATAAAAAAATCGAGTATGGACACTCATCACGCACATCTTGTAAACTTGGAGATTTTCATTAACAGCACACGTTTAAACACGTGCTTATAACTGTCATTTGCTGCATAAAACACATTTAATTGATTTGGTTCATTATTTGTTAACGGCAGTTATAATATATTAACAGAATAATGATCGTAAGTTATACAGTGAAACAGGTTTTAACACTGTATACTGCGACCTCTGTAAAGAATATACTAGAGTATGTACGTAACAAGGCAATTGAAAAAGTGAATAAATGGTTTATATTTCGTGGGATCTTGAATTCGTGGATCACCCAACCCACGAAAACCACGAACATTAATGCCCCACGAACATTAATGATTTCACAGTATTTGTCTGAATGGGGAATTCAGGCAAAACTGTAATTCTTTCTAACGGGATGTTGCTTCTTATGCATATGAAAGCAAAAGTAACAACTTTGAGGACAAATATCAATGCCCCCTTACAAATAACATTTACCCAACATCACAAAGAACGTAGGTAAATCTTAACCTAACAAACCCATAACTGTCCTTACCTTCATTTTATTCCCAGCCTGTGTAAATTTCTTCGTAGCGAGGTGATACTGCCCCTGGTGCATGCAGACCTCTGCAATCGCCTCGAGGATCTTGATACGCTCCATAGTGTCTCCGCCAAGCTCCTCCTTACTCGGAGTGAGTTTCTCCGCGAGGTCTTCTGTAATCTCCACGTGCTGGTCCATACAGATTTTCAAGGCCTCCCAGTACTGTTGAAATTAAAATATTTCAGTATGCAATGTGTAAATCCCTGTAAAACAAGAAAAACAGTAATAAAACGAAACCAGATTTTCAATGATTGACAGAAGGACTTCAGCCTGTATTATATATACTTTTAGTAACAGTGACCTTGACCTTGACCCTAGGGCCCGAAACACAATCCCATTAAAAATGTCTCCATAAACTCCTACATACTGTATTTGGTATAAATATGTTATTTTTTAACCCTAGTAAAGATATTCAGTTTCAACTGTTTGTTCCCTCTGAGTACAGGTTACCTCCCTTAGACTGTAATTTTTCACTTGGTGACAATATCAATTTTGATAATTTCAATACCATAATCCAGTAATGTATGAACAGATCTGGCTGGTTAAAGAATTGAACCAAGCTCTTATGGATATCATAAATACTGTAAAAGTTTGATCAAATCAAATCAATCAATTCAATCAAAACTGAAGACTTTATCACTTTCATAAGCAATTGATTAAGGACACCAGGCCATGGCATAAGCTCTTCTGGCCTTTGCCAGTTGAGCTAATTTAAAAAACACACAAAAACCCTCTCAATGTGGACAGGAAAGGCCAAATTAAGTGTTTTTAAATTGTTGCCTTATTTCATCTTATTACCTTTTTACCGATTCCCAGAAGGTCAACAGCCTTATCATACTGTCCGTTCTCCAGGAAGAAGTCAGCACAGCGCTTCAGTAACTCTGGGTCTGCCCTCTCATCCAAGTCTCCTGATATCATCTGCAGAGCTCCAAACTGCTTCGTTCGGAATGACAGGTCAAGGGCTCTTGAGAAATTGCCAGCCTATAAATTAATATTTACATGTGTAAGTTATAAATGATGATCTTAAAGCTGCACTTTCACAGATTGACAGTTTTGACTGATTATTTTAATTTTTGTCCCAGATTAAGCTGATTTTGGCATCAATGCCTTCTATTCAGTCATATTCGATAACTTACATTTTAACAGATCTCAAATTTTTTGAAAACTGCAGAAAACTCATTTTTCTTAAAGCCTTAGTAACACTTTTAGCAATAAAACATCAATTTTCGATAGTAAATAAGAAAACCTGCAATCTGATCTATTATCAGCAGTCTTATAGCACTCGTTTTTGTCATTTTCCTCATTCCAAGATAAAAAATAAAATAGTTGTCAAAATGGTCAATCTGTGAGAGTGCAGGTGTAAAGAGTTATATTTTACAAAATCATCCGGAGGGCTCCAAACTGATTCATGCGGAATTGATTGGTCCAGGCCTTAAGAGTAGTTGCCATCTACTATAATTCATTACTAATAATACATCTAAATAATTATTTGAAGTAGAGATGTAAATATTGCAAAATCATCGTTATTCTTGAAGTGTACTGTACTCTCAAATCGCCTACCCCTTGTTCATTACCACCTCTATATAACACCACCAGTTCCCACTTACCTTGTGGTAGAGCATGACTGCCTTGTCCTGGTGACCCTGTACGTTCTCGTAATATCTCGCAGCTTCCATCATGTCCCCAGGACGGCCAAGCAATGCTAGATTCAGGATCTGGTCATCGTAATTGTGCTCCTGTTAATAAAAACCCATAGTGTTTATTTAATGTCAGAAGATATATTAAAGGATATTTTCGAAAGAGTTATAATAAAATTGTCTCCGAAATAAAGATAAAAGTGACTAGGTAAATGTTCACTTTTGGTGCTCAGGAGATAATGTACAACCCATTTCTATTATAAATATTGGATACCTCTTATGTATTTGTCACATGCTGATGTAGCTCATGTACCCAGGCCACTATTTTCTTTAAAAATCTTAAGGGTAGCAAGCTGAAGAATCTAAAATCAGCAGCCAAATGTCGTACTTAAGCTTAATATTACAAAATTGTTTACTGTAATAATCCTAAAATAAGTTCCTTTAAATGTCTAAGTACTCTTTAAAATGAGAATATAATATGAATCATATCAAAACAAAAATGGTTTACTTAGCCTGATCCTGTTATGAGGGAATTTAAATTGTTTGAGAAATTTGCGCCTATTTTTCGGAAGCAAAGTTAATAAATTTTCGTTATTTTTTTTTTTTCATTTCATATCTACTTTTAACTGTTCTTCACCTTAAAAAGCTGTATATTCTGTTATGATGGAATTTAAATTGCTCATGAAATTTAGGCCTGTTTTCAGAAGCAAAGATATTTTTTTATTTCACTTTATATTGTCATATCTCTTTTACAGTTTTCACTCACCTTACAAAGGCGTATGGCATTCCCATAAGCCTCAGCCCTCTGAAAGAAGTGTATGGCCTCCTTGATATGGTCCTGATTTTCCAGTTGCCTGGCCAGATGGTAGCAGCCAGCCCGGTCCCCTGTCTCATTGCATATCTCACTGGCCTGAAACATTGAGTCACATGTTGTGCATATGTAATAGGTAAGAGATCATACTCTGGATCAGTACAATGCTATGGACATTCATAATCAAAGTGCCGAGTTTCAATCATAAGTGCCGAGTTTCAATCATAACTGTACATACCTTTTATATGTATGAACATCACAGATGGCTAAGAGACTTCTTATTGGTTTGTCAAGCATGCTTAAAACATAAACACTGACTTGTGTTCTTCGATTCTTACAAATATATAATGAAATTAGGAAGATAATTTCACTTCATGATCCTTAATGATACATTGTCTGCTATAAGTGTTCAAAAATGAAATTTCAAAAACTGTTCTAGCATTTATAAAAAAAAGCAATGCCAGCCAATACCATTGCCTTTTCATTGCTTGTTATTTTTTATTAGCTAGTCAAGTATCACAGCTCATGAGATGTTGCAGTCATAGATACTTGCAACATACTTGTGATAAGGTGTACCAAGTTTCAGGGTAATATTTTAATATCAATGTTTTAAACTCTGCCAAGAATTGACATCAGTGATGACAGAAGCATAGCTAAGACAATATCTGAATGTGTTTTTCCTCATTCAACAAACAAGGTAAAACATTACCAACCTTGTCCATATTTCCACAGTAGCAGTAGACCCTGACAAGAGAGAGATAATCCTGGGCCATCTCGTAAAACTGCAAGGCTGTGTCCATTTCTCCAAGGCTCTCCATGTATTGGGCCCACCACTTGTGTAAGGACCTTGAATATAAAGTACATCCTAAATTTCAAGGACTTTTCAAGGTAAAAATAAAGTTTAAATTCAAAAAGGCTTCTTAAGGACATTGAATATATCTTTCATCCTAAATTTCAAGGACTTTTCAAGGTCAATATAAAATTTCAATTCAAATAGCCTTCATAATGGCAGTATTGTATCAATTTTTCTAAGTTCTACATATACTGAGACAGCCAACTGTGTAAAAACTTTGAACCGAAATCTTGTTCTAAATTTCAAGGATTTTCCAAAGTCATATCAAAGCTTTTAAAACTGCAGGGTAGTGTAAATCTCTCGTAGGCTTTTGATTTACTTACAGAGCTTAACGATTTTGAAAGGACATGGGCCTACATGTGCACAACTTGCTTAATTATGGTGCTAGCTTCCGTTCAAGTACTATTCAACCAGTCTCGTCTCCCAATTTCAAAATCTTTTCAAGGTTTTAGCAGTACAAACCATGGGTCAAATTTACAAAATATAAGGACCTTTTGAAGTTTTTGCTTTTATTTAAGGCATATTTGTTGAGAGAACAAACAGTGTTTTTTTTAAATCTATCTAAGATATTAAACTTATGGCTATTTACTTGTCTTTGTGTTTAAGGATGTACTGCTCCAAGGCGTCTGGCTCATCAAACAACATCCTGGGTACTTCAAATCTGTGGGTGTCTGATTTCTCAAAGCTGAAAAATACAAAATGACACCTCAAATTAAAGCACACAAGGCCAACTGTAAATGACAACGTCCGGTCATGTCTCTGAGATTGGCCAAGAGCCATTGACAATTATTTTAGCCAGAGTGAGGAATCATGCTATACCAGGGATGTGCACTAGCAGCTGAAGAACTGAAACCATTTTGGCAAAGGGTTTGGTGCCCAAAATGGAGTTCAAAGGGGGTGAAGCACCCTGCCGCATAAGCAAAACTAGCTATTTGTGAGCCCTTTTGAGGGATTTCATGGCTCCGGATTTCAAATTTGAAGAAAAATGAACTGTCAATACTAACAACAAATAAACAACCATGTTACCTTTTTTCATTGGAGCCATTATAGCCATGGACAAATCACATCCATTTATACATATGTGAAAAGCCATTGGAAATATGTGTACCAAGTTTCAACCTGTGTTTTTTAAGGTTAAAGTAAAGTTATTGCATAGCTCGGATGACATTAAGGCTATGATTATACTTCAACCTAAGTAGGTTATTTGCTATAATACATCTGTTTTGCTGTCTTCAAAATAAACTTTTGCATGAGCAAGGCCAAATTCTTATACTAGTGCTTGGCAACAAACTTCTGAACAGCCCCTGCTATTTATAATCCAAACTTGAGCAAGCCCAGAGAGTGCCATTTTACCAGTGCAAGGCTGGGGGGGGGGTTGTTCTAATTACGCCCACTGTTTTGTGTACATACTTGGGTATGGCTTCAGAAAGTTCTCCCTTGCCTTCCAGGTATTTCGCATAGTTGTAGTATGTGGTGCGCAGATGGATTCGATCATACATCTCTGCCGTCTCCATTGCCTACAAAACACATTTGATTGTTTTAGCTTCACTGGAAGTTGTATATATCTAACAATAATTTACCTATATATTGAGATATGAAAGAATGGGTTCTATCACAATATTTAAAATCACAACATTTTTAGTGGTCAACATTTTCTTTTGTCAAATGTCTAAAATTTAACAATTTATATAACGTTTGATTCTTTATTTTATATATTTTGCAGTATAAATCTCCTTACCTTTCCCCACTGGCCTGAAGACTGGTAAAAATGGTTGAGCAGGTCATATCGCTTACAGTTCTTCAAAAGTCGCTCAGCATCTTCCTATAAACAGAAAATTCATAGTTAATATTATTAAGCAGCTATGTTAATGGAAATTGCTACATTTCCAGTCATCAAAAATAGATTTCTTGATTTACAAGCTCAAATTCTTACACTAGGGCTATAAAAAATAACAAGCCCTGTTATACAAAATCCTGAATTTCAGCAAGCCCTGATTTTTTTACCAGTTCCGGGCTTGCTGGCTTGTGCTTATGTCCACAACTAAATTCATATATTACAGTGGTCGAAATTGGCACAAGCCCGCAAACCCTGTAATTGTAAAATGCTTTCTGGCCTTCCTCAAATTCTGGGTTTTATACACAGCAGGGCTTGTTCAAAGGGTAATGCCAAGCAATAGTATATGAATCCAGGCTTGTTCACCCAAAAGACTAATTTCAATGCCTGATATTAAAAAGTTGCTTAAATAGAGAATCCATGATTACCTATGTGATTTTTTACACAAATTAATTGACTTGTTATCCACTGTTTGAAAAAAAGTAAATGATGATTTTTACAGCTGAATCATTGCATTTCAATAACTTAAATAAGGTACCAGGAAATGGGATCATAATCACAACTTTTTTTCCAATTTATAAGTAGATACTTTCCATATACTGACTAAATAACAATATACATGTAGAAAAACTTACAAACAGCCCAAGCTGTAAAGCGAGGGTGGCCACTTTGGCATCAAGTTCTGGTTCTTTCAGAGATTCCCTCAGCGCCTTTGCCCCGCGAGCATGGCCCATGTTTCCGAGACACACACTGGCTACATCTAGACGCCGAGACTTCACACACATCTTTGCCATGTTCTCCCAGACAGACTCACTGTAAAGGAAGTTTGAAGCATTTTGGGGCACGTTGGAAATTAGAGTTTTCCATGAAAAAGCCAAAAAGTCTCCCTTAAATATATGGCTTTAGACAATGATACAAGTCTAGTATTTCATAGCAGGTTTGTTTGTACCTTGCAGTTTTTTAGTTCACCTTATTAATATACACAAGAGCAGTTTTTTAAGTTAACCTTATCAACATACACAAGATACAAGAATCTTTATTGAACAATACGGCCTGGGGGTATGTGAGGTAGGTTGGTAGTCACCAAGTTTGACAAGATGTTTTTCTCTAGTCAGTCTGGTTACATCAACTTTCAATGTAAATATTGAAAACTTATCTTTTGTCAGCAGTCTTATATCACTGGTTTCCAGCCATTAATGCAAAAAGTGGCTCATTCCAATACAAAAAATAAAAGAGTTGTCTGAACGGTTAATCTGTGAGGTGTGCAACTTTAAAACTATATTGTTACTTACCTTTTGATCAGTTTTATAGCCTTGAAAGCCTCGTCCATATTTCCAATGGTGAGATAATAGCTGAAGTTCAGCATGGCCTCTCGTGTGTTTTTGTCACTTTTCTCGAGCCCAACAAAGTCACGCATGGTCATTCTTGCCACAAGTTTTGGGTAGATCACTGTAGCCGTGTCTGGCCGAACAAGATGGCCGTCTTCCTGAGCTGAGGCATCCCCTTCTGTAGAACCACCCTGTAAACAAATGACAGAATAGTTTATGCATCAGGTTATCTGAAGTTTAAAACAATGTACAAAATGTGTAAAATGCAATTTTTTTATACCTTGTAGTGATTTGGATTGCTGTATTGTTAAAGTGATACTTGCATTTAAAATCAATACATACACATGTATAACAAACATAAATTTTGAATGATAAACCTTTAACTACTTACTAATTTACTAAATAATGCATTTATAGAAAATATCAATTACTGATGAAGAAAATTGTAACCGTGTAATAGCTGAAATCCCACATATATAAAATAACTAGTGGGTGCTTAAAGATTTACGAAGATCAATGATCATCTCAAAATATAGAAATACCGTGTTTTCTGCATCTTTCTTTAAAATTAAACACAGTATCTATCATTTTCGATATTTACTCTTCCTTTTTGGTATATAAAAACAGTTGTATTTATTGTGATACTGCTTATTTGGTAGTAAGAATGCATCATAAATATGCGTAATAGATGTTGGCTAAACTAATAACTAATGTAAATGTACTTACCTTCCTGACAAAGTAGTGGTATGGGACCTCTATCCCCAACATTCTCTCATACTCATCGCACAGTGGAAAACTGTCCTGTATCAGGATTCCGTTCTCCGGCGTACAGAACAATGACACCACCATCACCTCAACCTGTAGTAGAGTGCATATTTTCACAGATACATTTCATACAATACAACACTACAACAAGTTTCATATTATTTCCACAAAACTGTCCTGGATTATACCGTATCCTATCTAATAACATCTAAACCTAACGATCCCTCCTCTATCCCTTTAGTCAGTGCAGCTTAAGTTCCTTTTCCTCTATGATATGTCAACCTTGTCAGGCTTTGCACTACACCAGCAGTGCTCCAGCCAGGTTTCTAAATAGGTACTTTTGATGCACATTGAATGTCAGAGCCTTAATTTGAAAGGCCAATGTAGAATTTATATTGTCTACGTGTTGTAACTACTTCCAATACTAATAGTTTATGAATATATATTTATTTTTTTCATACTTATTTCTGAAAATTGACTGTCAAACAAAAGGGCATAGCAGGGTGTCGTAAAAAAACAGCAGGGCACCGCCGTGCCGTGCTATTTAGGCCTAGCTGGAGCACTGCACCAGTTTTGTGGTCATAACTAATCATACCGTATCCTATTTCATCTTATCCAAACCTACCCTTCTATATCCCTTTAGTAAGGCTTAATGTTCCTCTTGCTCTTTCATATAACAACCCCGTCACACTTGAAAAACCACCAATTTCAAGTCTTAACCTGACATACCGAATCCTATCTCATCTATTTCAAAACATACCAGACCATCCTCTTTTTGTTTAGTCGGTGCAGCTTAATATTCCTCTTCCTCTTTCATATAACGACCTTGTCAGACTTCACAAACCACAAATTTCAAGTCCTAACTTGTCATACCATATCCTATCTCATAGTATCTAAACCTACCGGTCCCTCATCTATCTGTTTAGTCAGAGTGGCCTTATATTTCTTCTCCTCCTTATCCGTCACCCTAGGTAGGATCTGGGCTTCACACACTACCAGTTTCGGGTCATGGGCGTCCCAGTAATGCATTGTGGAGAAACGTCCTGCGATGTCCTTTGCTGCCTGGTCTTTGCCCCTGGAAGGATGGACAGTTGAAAGTAATACTATCATGTAATTAAAGTATATTTGAAAAATCAAAGATGGACATTCATATTGGCAACAATGTATACATAACGCATATATATTGTCCTCATTGAGGGTGCATAAGGCATGCTGCAACCTGATGACACGCTGTGAACCGAGAGCACAATGTCAACCAAGGGCATACTGTCAACTGAGGACATGCAGTCACCCGAGGGCATGCTGTAAACTAAGGGCATGCCCCCAACCCGAGGGCATGCTGTCAACTAAGGGATGCCCCCACCCTGAGGGCATGCTGTCAACTAAGGGATGCCCCCACCCTGAGGGCATGCTGTTAACTCAAGGGCAAGATGTCACTGAAGTGCACACTGACGACTGAGGGCATATTATCAACTCAAAGGCATGCTGTCTTCTCACAGCATGCTGTCACCCTAAGGGGATGCCGTCTCCCGGACCAAGTTGAAACTTTGAAATCAAAACTCCACAACACAAAAGTCTTGATAATTTTTCCAGAAAAGTCATGCCTTCAATACTGCCCACCTGTTAGCATCGCTCATCCTGATATTGCTACCAGTTTGCATTCAGAGGGGTCACAATATTTCTTTGTGTATGCTTCAAGGTCATAGATTGTCCCAAGATATTTCCAAATTGATAAAAACCTGCACCCACCTGTCTGCATCGCTCATTTCAATAGCGCTGCCTGACTGCATTCCCAGCATCTGTTCTGGAGGGTAATCGTCCTGTTCCCCCTTTCCGCTTTCCAAGTTGAAGTATGAGAGGGAGTCAGATTCTATGTCCCAGAAATATAGCTTTGGGTCAATCTGGTGGTTGGCATTCTGAAACGTATGTAACACAGCCCATTTCAAAATATTTTTTTTTTAACAGCTTCATTTTTTAAGAGAAAATTCGATTAATATTACTGAATATCTAAAGGTCACTTTTGATTTTTAAAATAATCAATTCATAACAAATACTGAACAAAGAATAATAATCTTATGTAGCATAATACTTTTTAAACTTCTAAAATTGCACTGGACTACTGTAGGTGTTAATGATGTAGTAAAAACTGCTTTCAGTCCTTTGATTTTGTTTTAAAAGAGTTCTACCCCTTTGCAATAATTTGGACATGGATGATGGTTGAATGTTTTGAATAAAGTGTTTCTCCAAGAGTGGTGTTACATTTAACACTGGGCGCTGTTTCATTAAGAATCTAAGGAAGACATTCATACCTAGGACAGATTTCCATCAGAGCCGTACTACTGATTAAACCAGATTTTTCAGACCATATTTTATTTACTAAGACAAGGGCCGTAACTATTGTTAGTCATAGTAAAATAATACAACAAATTGCAATGCACAGAGTAGCCCATACTGACCAACATACCTATAAAGTTCCTTGTGTGTAGGTGCAATACTGCTGGTGCTACATGGGACACAAGATTTTACAGATCATTTTCTATTAAGTCAAGGGCCATAACTCTTGTTTGCCAGAGTAAAATGATACAACAAATGGCAAATGCATAATAGGTCATGCTGACAAACATACTTATAAAGTTTCATGCATGTAGGTGAAATACTAATGGTACAACATGAGACACAAGGTTTTGAAAAGAGATATGACAAACACAACTCCTATATAGTGCCCAGATATATCCATCTAGGGGTATAAATATTTCCCCATGTACCTACCATTTTGATGGCTGCACTGACTTTTGTGCCATTACAGTTGACTTTGCAAGCTTGCAGGGAACCAAACCCAGGAACCAACTCATGTAGATTCTTGGGATGACTGTGGGGCTTTGCCTCTCTGAAATGTGAATTCAGCGTACATATATGATTTTTATTTTTTTCTGTCAGCCAATACACATATGCAATTAAAGGCAGCAGAACACACTTTCAACATAGTAAAATAATGCATTCGTATGCAACAGAACACATTAAATATCATCAAAGAAAACTGATCAAAATCGGTCAGGTTTCACGTAAAATTAAGTTATAAACTGCAGTTATTTCTGTACTTTTAACACCACATTGGAAAAAAACATTGTTTAATAAATTATCCCAAAACTCATATTTAATGTTTTTGTAATCTAACAGGTTTGGACAATTGAGTGTCTTTATTTTTTTTTAATTCTTAGTAAATTCATTTTGCAAAAAGGTTGTTGTTGCTTAAGTTTTATTTCTCAGACTTAGAAATATAATTGACTCTTTGCTTAAACATTACTTTTTCATTTTTGGTAAAATCAAATCTTATAAAGTGTTATAATTAATCTGTAAGGTAGATTAAAAGATAAGTGCCCCAAAAGGCAGGTGAATGCCCATGCTTGCCTGTTGTAGTAAGTTGCTTTTTCAGTCAAAAAAGGGGTATAACTAAACAATCATTCAATACCACATTATTAGCTTTGTTGTGCCCCTTATAACACATGTGTACACAAAGTTATCTTTCAAGAAACTCTTACGAGTTCCCAAATAAGATTAACCACAATAAATAATATTGTTTTGATATTCCAAAAAGGATGAATAAACGTTGAAAGCAATGGTTCTTATGAAGGATACCAAGTTTAATTTGAAAGAAATGATCATAAAACTTAGTATTTCTACCTTAAGGAATATAGTGGATTGCAGTTAATTTTTTAGCATTCACCAATCATTTAATATTTTTGCGTTTTCTGATATTATATACACTGTTACAATCTTGGTATCAGTAATTAATATTTTCCATAAATGCATTATTTAGTATTAAGTAGTTCAAGGTTTATCTGTCAAAATTGATGTTTGTTAAACATGTGTACGTACTGATTTTGAATAAGAGTGTCACTTTAAGGTTTTTTGAGTTCTGGACAATGGTAAAACAAACTCAAATGCCTAAGACAACAGTACAAGACTGTTACAATTCTCTCTGTCTTAAACCCACCCCCCAGAAAACCTTAGATTATTTAAAAATTACATAGAAATTAAGCATTATCTACATAAGAGGGTATTAGTACTTTGAGGAAGTCTAGAAAGTATGAATTTGATATCTTGAATGGCTGATCAGTTATTAAAAAAAAAATCTTATAAACAATGTGGATGGATGAACAGACAAACTTGATGAATACTATATATGGCATCTGCAATTTTTTCCTAATGAATAAATTTGTGTACAAACCTTCTTGACAAGTCGAACACCTTAAGAACACCAATATCAGTCCCAATGAGCAGGTATGACCCACACACATCCAGGCAGACAGGCTGACCTTCTACATCACTGAAGTTGATCACCTGCTTCACAGTACCCTGTTAGGAAAAGAATTTAGATTCTTGATACTATAATTGACTGTTATGAAACATTTTTAGAAATGCCCCAAACTTAAAGCTGCACTCTCACAGATTTACCATTTTTACAACTATTTTATTTTTTGCCTTGAAAAGAGCTAATTTTTGCATAAATATCTGCAAACCAATGATATAAGATTGCTGACAAATATCAGATCGTAGGTTTTCATATTTTTGTTCGAAAATGAATGTTTTATGGCTTAAACCATTACTAATGGTTTAAGAAAAATGCATAAAACATCATTTTTGGAACTTTAATATAAACAATGTGCAATCTAATTTTTTGTCAGCAGTCTTATATAAAGTGGTTTCCATGGATTTTCTCATTAATTGGCTAGTACCAAGACAAAAAATAAAAAAGTTGTCAAAACATTCAATCTGTGAGAGTGCAATTTTAAGAGAAATACGTAAAAATTACAGTAATTTGAAACCATCATACACATCTCTTTAGACCTTTTTACAGAGACTGCCTGTTGTCACATTCTACACAGCATATTTTGCGAGGAGTGTAAAGCTCCTGATTCAAAACTATCAAGGAATTAATAGTCTTTGTAGAAACTTTGAAGCCAGAAGGTCTATAATTGCCATGTACAGGCTTGGTATTCAGTATGTGTATGCTCGTGTGGATGACATACTGTCATAAACTGTCCAATTTAGAAAATACCACCACCGTTTTCTTACACTTACTTAAACATTTTACATTCTGTATTGGTTATGCATTTATTAGTTATTTTGGGTTTATCTTTTCAAAAAGCGTGCAACAAAATAACACATGAATCAGAAACAAAATCAAAATTTAAACTTGCAAATTCAAATGAACTTAGTGCATGTTATGAGATTACAAATTTATTTGTTTTAAAATATATAGAGGATAATTGTTTGTTTCAGTGTAAGATTGTAATATATTTCACAGAGTTAAGGCTAACTGATATTTTTAAACAAAAACCCACCTGGAAAGTGCGGACCTGGACCTTGTGCATCTCGATACAGTAGACATTCTGCTCATATAGGCAGATCACCATGGAATCTGTGGTGAAACTTCCGGACGCCTTGATAGTTGACTTGTCCTCCGAATACTCGTATATGATCACACGTCGACCGTTCCACACAGCAAGCGCATCCTGCAATGGGTTGAATGGTACTTTAAGTTTAAACTTTACAATGATCGTATAAGATCACCGACAATCATTCCAATTAACGAGCGCATCCTGCAATGGGTTTAATGGTACTTCTGCTAGACACAAGCTAAAGCTAACTTCAGAATACAAACAAGTCTACATTAGTGGATACATGCTTTGTTGCATCATAGTTCATTGAGCAAAATTTGTCTATTTCTTGTCAGTGACATTTATTAAAGGGGAACAATATCAGCTGATGATTTTTAATGCATTATTATGACTAACTCATTTGACTTTAAGTAACAAAACAGAAATACCTACGATTTGTGCACAAAAACAAATCAAAAAGATAAAAAAAGAGTTTTTTTGCATCAACCTTTATTGTGCACTTTCAAGGATTCTTTTTTCTCCCACCTCAGATAAGTAGATCCCATAATTTAACCATGCTAGAAATTCTTATCTTGCCCACGGGCGAAGATAAAATGCCCGTATGGAACTTCTTTTAATGGTCACCACAATGTAATTACCTCCCTTGTTGAAGACTGTCGTCTGTAGCGCATCATGGAAACCTTGTCTTGTGGCAATATTTAGAACGCTAGTTAATTATTTCTCGCTTCAAATGTCATCAGAAAACAGTTTGCACGCACCTTTCAAGAAATAATGCTTCACTCTTCTTAGAACTATTTAAAGACCGATCAGACCATTTACATACTCTGAATCACTGCGCGAATATCCATGACAACCACGAATTATCGCATATCCATACGCAATTATTTTCACTAAGCACAAAAGAGTTCCAGCCAAAAAATACATTTTTACTTAATTTTGTTTAACTGAGGTGGGAGAAAAAGCATCTACCATAGCCGCTCGTGTAAGATAGGTTCATCCCGACCCTCGCGCAGGGTGTTTTGCGGAAACTCGGTAAACCTCGTTTCCGCAAAACACCCTACGCTCGGGTCGGAATGAACCTATCTTACACTCTCGGCCATGGAAGATACTTATAATCTTTTAGACTTATCCTTAAGTCACAGTTTATATTTACATGACAGAACATCTAGACACAAAATTGAAATGTGCCTATACTTTGTAAATATCTTGTTTATTTTTTAAATATTTTTCTTTCAACAGTATAATTATGATATCCGAAAATAAGAATGAATTAATCTTTAACATCTTTCTGTTTACATCTGCAGTAATTTATCGACAACTTCAGTAAAATACCTTTCTTCTTCTTATCTTACATCAAAGACAGTGAGAATGGCCTATTAGTACAGGTGACAATACAAAACATCATATATGAGAATTCAAAACTCACCTTAGTTGTGAATATTCCTTTAACTTGTATGTCTGTCTTCAAATCATGGTGGGTTCCATTCGAAAAGACTTCAATGGACAGTGAGCTCGGACCAAACTGGACCACTGCAGTCTGTGACAAAAAGTAATAAAATGTGAAACATGGTTAACACTGGAAATCGTAAATCATTTATTTGATGCGGGGGCCAGAGGGCCACTTAAGGCCTGTTTGAGGGTCAAGGGTAATCTATAGCCTTTGTAGTATTTAAAAGCCTAAGACTGAATTGAAACATATCTGTACTAGTTCTTAAAAGTTGTAAAACACCAACATGATATTCTGCCTGGCAAGCTGCCATTGCTGGGAAATGTAAAATGTACAATATGGTTATCAATGTTGAGTAGATGCTTAACCAGAGCGCTGTAATCGGATTCTATTGCAAGTCAAATTTTCTCAATCAATTCACCAGCATAATTCGACAAATACTCTGACAAGATCAATGGGCCTTGCTTCACAAATGACTCAACATTCACTTTCATTTCGTTTCAAATTCATGTTTTCAATTCATGGCAAAAATGTTTCCACACTGCTGTCACTAACACTAATTGTTTCACATTACCTACACTTTGTTTCTTAACAAAAGATTCGCAGGGCGAATGACTTTTCTGTTGTTTTATTTTCTTCATTTGCCTAAGAGACATAACTAAAAAATGATTCAAGCCACAGTTATGGGCCTTGATAAACATTTGGATATTGTCATCAGCAACATGTTTACCACGTTGCATTGGAATATCTTGAACTGTTTTGAGTTATGGCTCATTCCCAGCATTAGTGTTTGGTAAGAGATTTTGCATATAACGAAACTGACGACAACAACACCACTGACAAAAATGACGCCAGAGGCTATAACGAACCTCGAGTTTTGTTTCTCTGAAAAAAGACAACAACAAGCAAAAACTTCCAACACAAGCTACTCTTTATATCAAGAGTTGCATATAAAAAGACATGTTACTCAATCATTACTCTAATGTCGACACATTAGAAAGGCAAATAATTTCCTACATACCTGGTCCCGGAAGTGGGCACTCATCACATGCTCACTCAGCATAAACACATTGGCTATCGTGTTGACAGCCAGAAGGTTCTTTGTCGAACCCCACTGAAATAGGCCATAAATAGAATGTCTATATATAGAATGTCTATAAAAACTCCGCCTACGATATACTTTAGTAATACAGAGCTATTAAACTAAAACAATTGACAAAACTATGTCATTTTAAAGTATTACACAAAATGAACATGGCAGTAGCCTTTTATGTACTGGCAACCATAATTTTGTTAATATCAAACCATTGCTGGTTATTCAAGTTACCTGAACTTGCTGTACCGGCCCCTCCACAGTGGCGGGAGTCTGCAGTTTCCACTTAATTTCCCCATCTACTTTCTTTCCTGAGGGTGGGGGAGAGAACTTCCACAAAGCTACATTGCCCATGTTTGTACCTCCTGCCAGAACACCTAGAGATTCAAAACAAGCAACAGTTACAAATTGAACTTAAAATTCATAAATACAGCGGTCGAAACTAGAACTAGCTCACAAGCCCTGCACCCGCAAAATGCTGTCCGGGTTTGATCCAAATCTGGATTTTATATAGTATATTTTATGCCAAG
Organism: Mya arenaria; assembly: GCF_026914265.1. Taxonomy (NCBI): domain Eukaryota; kingdom Metazoa; phylum Mollusca; class Bivalvia; order Myida; family Myidae; genus Mya; species Mya arenaria. The sequence continues at coordinate 31,721,662 of NC_069123.1, read as the reverse complement.
CAATAGTGTAAGAATAAGGCTTGTAAATCAAAAAGTCTAAGTTTGATAACTTTTTATATTAACAGTTAGAGCTTACGACAAATTACCATGAAAATTGAATTGAAATGTTAAAAGGTCTACATTAAACACACACACACATACATATTTTCCCATAACTTAAGATTGACAGTTTAAACACATCTGTTCAACAGCTATAAAGAATAGTCTTGAGTCAAAGATATGCTAATGAATACATACATACTCAGTCAATTACATTGTACATGAAAATTGTAGAAGTGAGAGTGTACTTATGACTCTATGTTATATAGCAAACAGACAGAGTTCATGAGGTTCTATAGTGAGATGAACTATCAAGACACACAATACACTATTATATTACTCTGACAAAAATTAAATGGGTCAAGCAGTATATTTGTATATTTCACTTTGTATATTAATGCCTGGAGATATTTTTTGACAGTTAAAGTTTACATTCAAACAAAGTGATGTTCAACTTCAATACCAAGAGAATCACGAACAATACAATATTTTTGATAATGTTAAACCAGATATCTGCAAGCTTACTCCTAAGGATGTAACAGTAGATTATTTATCCTTCATGTTCAACTATGTTGTACGAATCTAACAACTTGTTCTTACCAGATCCCCAAACTTCACAAGCATAAAAATGGTAGTGAACAGAAAAGCAACAAAGACACTGTAATAAAACTATTATTAAAAAGTATGTGTTTAATATAGGGATGCAAACGAATGGCAAAATTGATATTCGAATATTCGGTAATACTTTCGATCGAATATTCGAATATTTGATTACCGAAATACATATTTTGGATGATGTAGTAAACTACTATTATCATTCGCTTAAGTAATAGCCGGGGCTATTTGACCCTATTTGTCATAGCGGCGGACCTCGATTTCCCCAAATAAGCCTTTGAAATTCGCAATTTTCAGGAAGAAAAAAAACAGCATTATACACAGACAAACAACACAATCAAATAATTTCAATTTCGCTGCCTTTATATGTGTAAACAATGTGAAATTAGATGGATTCCTAGTCAAATAGCATTTTGCGCCAACGGAGGGTCTTTTCATAGGACAAGCAGCCTCGTTCTGAGATTGATCTTTAAATTGACTAAATATAACTATGGAAAACCCAAACCAACTCGGGAACTAGTAAAATAATAAAACGAAAACATATCTGGATTTGACTCATCCAGAGTTCAACAATAGAGGAAATATATCCTAAAACACTATACTATACATTTACATTTTAAAGCGCGAACATTGTATCGAAACATGGAAAACAACTTAAAGCACATATATGTAACAACATTATTGTAGCACATGGCATTCAAATCATCACGGCGATTTGAGCTATGTTGCCCAGCTTAATTTGCAGCCAAGACAAAACATTGGTGTTAAAGCCGATTCCTAGTCAGTTATTGTAAAAGTAAGGGGACTTTTTACAGTACCCGACGATATGTCCCTTAATGACATATGACACGTGTTTAGTGTATTGTCATCACATTCACACCTCTGGCATTAGGGGCCAGTCGTTGTAAAAACAAAACAAACAAACTTTATAAACAAAAGCAGTGTTGTAGGCAAAAGGTTTTTAATTTTCTTTATTGAGAATTAGTATCATTAATCTTTTTTCCGAATATTCGAACACCGATTTTGACATTTGAATACCAAACGTTTGATCGAATATTCGTTTGCATCCCTAGTTTAATATTATGCTACAACACATACTTGTACAAAATTAAATAGACATATTTCTTATATGATATGAACAGATCACTATATATCTATAACTTAATTTTATGCCAGGACCGATCTTAAAGTCATTTGAACCCTCCGTTTTGGCCACCAGCCCGATCTTATTGAGAATCCTGATATGCTTTAAATAATTTTCAGATGCACTGACCTTCATCCAAAAAACTTTATAAACTTTATCATCCTTCAAAGAGTTACATGCAAATAAGGCATATTTGTACTACTACAGTCGAAACCTGTTAACTTGATATCCTAGGGACTGCCCAGAATACTTCGAGCCTCGCTAATATCGAGCCTTACATAGAGTAAAAATAAATCAAATCTTTACAAGTTTGAGCCAACAAGGAAATGAGCCAAACGATATCACTTCAATGGATTTCAACTGTATAAGATTCAACAGTCTTCTGATAGCACACTGTAACACAGTTTTCTTTAGTAATGTTTTTTTTACCTCTTACAGTAACATGTATATGCCAGTTGCCACTGAGATATACTACCAATCTAAACGAAGGCTTCATTTTCTATAGCTTTTGATATCACAGATTGAGAGTTAGGTAACGGTTTCATTGACATCATAGCCATTTATCCACTATGTCTGTCAAGGTGGCGGATGTAGTCTATAGTTTACAATCAGGTACCTTTGACATCGAAGACTTAATATTTTACATACCTTTGTTATCACAGAATGCTAGGCAGGTAATGTTTTCGTTGGAATCATAGCCACTATGGCCGTCAAGATGCAGGATGTAGTTCTCTTCATTCTCCAAGTCCCACATCCTTAAATAAACAACTCAGTTAAAGTAATTTACACTATTTTCCTTTACATAGACAGTGTCAATAACTGATAGCTTATAAGAGCACATTTGAGGCCATATCCTGGGTAGAAACCAGCACTGCTGTCCAAATTGAAAAGCCATGAGAGTGAGAGGGCGGGTGAGAGGCAGACACTTGAACATCTATACCACTCTTATAAAACCATTCCTGGTGGGGATTCAACTCATGACCTCTTGGTTGAGAGGCAGACGTTTGTTACAACTAGACCACCCTCACCTTGGTGGGGATTCAACCCATGACCTCTTGGTTGAGAGGCAGACGTTTGTTACAACTAGACCACCCTCACCTTGGTGGGGATTCAACCCATGACCTCTTGGTTGAGAGGCAGACGTTTGTTACAACTAGACCACCCACACCTTGGTGGGGGTTTAACCCACCACCTCTATGGAGAGAGGCCTTAACAACTAGAGCAACCGTACACTAGATTGACTGGTTTACATACAATAGCATTTCACTGTATAAATCTGTTACTTTTTTCACTGTATAAATCTGTTACTTTTTCTTATGTCCAAGGTAAAATCTTCCATAGAACATTCTTACCTTAACACGTTTATAAACTCTGCTTTAAAATTACTTTTTTAGTAATAGTTTTTATGTAATTATTCACTTTTTACATAACAAGTGAGTATTACGGTCATAGTCATAGTTATAATCAGTTAAATACCTTTTCTACACACTTAAAGGGTCAATATTCCTATTCTGCCCAAGGATAACTCCAGAAAAATAAAAGATTTTCTATGTAACATTTTGTCGCCATAGTGAAATAACTCAATTACTGCATTTGAAGCAGTTATTGAGTTATTGCACTAAAGTGACGTTTTGAGCGTTGCAGAGCATACACTTACACTCATCTGTTATCGCTCTTGCATGTGTACCAAGTTTCATTGAAATATCATGAACAGTTTTTGAGTAATGACGACAACAACACCAAGGCTATGACACTACTTTGTTGTTGTTTCTTAAGTATTTGTACCTGATGACACCCTCTCCAGTAGATGTTGCAAGAATGCCCTTTCCGGCCCAGTCAATCACTGGCTTCTCTCCACGCCCACTCAGTTTTACCTGAAGAGAAAAATATGCAATATTAATGACAAGTACTTTTTTAGTGTTGTTAAAATGGAAGTAAAACTTAACTAACAAGAGCTGTCACAGAGACAGCGCGCTCGACTATTCCGCCGCTTTTCAGGGTAAGGATTGAAAAGTTTTGGTGAAACATGCATGGATCACTGTTAGATTAGATTCCAATGCAATTCATGATGTGCTGAGATATTAACATAAATGTGGTTACATGCAAAATTTTAACCAGAATTTTTAAGTGTAATAATAAAGGCCCATTATTTGCAAAATACAGTTATCTAACTTGGTGACTTGGTTACTCAATTAGGTTGGGTGGTTTGAGACCATTGTATAAAGTCTCAATGCAATACATCAAATAATTGCTGAGATAATATCCTATGTGTGCTAACATGCAAGACCTTAACCAGAATTTCTAAGTCGCATAATAAAAGGGCAAAAATTATATAATATGAAAGATAGAGTTATCTAACTTGATTAAATAAGAAGGTTAAATGGTTGGGAGCCTGTGTTTAAAGTTTCAATGCAATACATGATGTATTCGCTGAGGTATTGACTTAACAATGGTTACATGCAAAACATTAACAAGAATTTCTATGTCGAATAAAAAAGGGGCCATTATTTGAATTTAATGCTAACTAGAGTTATCTTACTTTGTTATTAAAGTAGACTCGATGGTTGAGTACCACTTTATAAAGTCTCAATGCAATACATCCAGTAGATGCTGAGATATTTACTTAAATGTGGTTACATGCAAAACCTTAGCCAGAATTTCTAAGTCAAATAATAAAGGGCAATTATTTTGCATTAAATGCAAACTACAGTTATCTAACTTGGTTACTCAAGTAGGTTGGATGGTTGACTACCATTGTATAAAGTCTCAATGCAATACCTCAAGTAGTTGCTGAGATATTAACCTATGTGTGCTTGCACGCAAAACCTTAACCAGAATTTCTAAGTCAAATAATAATAAAGGCCTATTATTGACATTAAATTCAAACTAGAGTTATCTTACTTTGTTAATTAAGTAAGTTGGATGGTTGAGAACCATTGTATAAAGTCTCAATGCAATACCTCAAGTAGTTGCTGAGATATTAACCTATGTGTGCTTGCACGCAAAACCTTAACCAAGGGGTCACGCCGACGCCGACGCTTGGGTGAGTAGTATAGCTAAAAACTAATCTTAAAATATGCCTAAATTAACAATTTCCTTTGTCTCAGCCTATGGCATCACAAGTGGTGATAAAGAGCTATATAAGGCCTCCAGCATAAATGCCTCAAAGCCACTGGTCCAAGACTGGTCACGCGGTGACCCACTATATTTCCATGTTGGGTCACAAAATTTTTATGGTACCAAAATGGGGTCTATTTTTCGATTCTGGTGAATAAATGAAACATTCAAACATGTAAACAGGTTGTCGACGTGATATATACGTTACGGGGATAGTAGGTGACCCAATATTGGATATACAGGGCACAGAAAACACTTACAAGATATGGTTTCCTTTGCCCTGTATATCCCATATCGGGTCACCTACTAACCCTGTTACTTATAATACCCTCTGTCAGTTACAAAGAGGGTCTTACCTTCATCATTTCCTTCGTCTCACCCTCGGGCATTACAGCATGCTGATAGAGGGATAGACCCTCTGTCACAGTTACAAGGATGTTCTTCTCCTCGTAATAGAGCAACTTGAGAATGGCACTCTCTGCCTTAAATGCCAGGTTACACGAGCCAGTCTCACTCACAAAGTATACACCTCCTGTAAGATTACAGGAAATTCTCTGAATGGGAAGTGCTTGTTGCTTATAAAACAGCAATATACATGTTTATTTTATAGTTTGGTTAGTAAAAAATACTTTCCTTTGCATAAAACTTGAACTAAAAATTAAAAAAGCTCAGTTTCGATGTCATCTGTATACAAATAAAAATATTTGCTTATAATTTCAAAAATATTTGCTTATAATTTCAATAAGGGCTATTCCAGTTAAACATATGTCCCACCCCAGGACGGCAAAATAAAGAAATTCTGTAGGGGGTAGGTCTTTTTCTTAATTTGCTACTGTAGGGGGTGGTGATAAGTCCAATTTCGCTTCTATAGGGGGGCGTCATTTTCTTTTTTGCTTCTGACCGTATCTGCTCATTTATATTCACTGCCCGATGGTGAAATACCGGGGTTTTTTTTTATCCATATAACATATTTTACCGAACGTCGTGTACAGAATTGGTTTGGATACAAATTTTCGCGATATTACGAGTCGGTTCCGCGGTACCGGAAATCAGAAGAAGTTGCTTCCCTTGACAACAAGATGGCGGAGGCGCCAGAATTTGTAAAGTCGTGGTCGAAGACCAACCTACAAAATTGGCTAGAAACCAATAGTTGCGTCGCATGTGTGGATACGTTTCGTGGTAAGTATACCAAATTGCAGTGTTCGACACTAACGGGGTCCCGGGATCCCGAGGACACCAGTTTTTCAGGAGGGACACCTGAACTTCGAAGTCCGGTATTCCGTCGGGACACTTTAAATTTCTGACTGATAAACGCTAAATATCAATAAATAAGTAGCATTTAATTAATTTATTACCTAAATTCGGGCTCCCTAAATTTCTTGACAGCACATGTCAAAACAATATAATTAATTATCATTATCGGACTCATCAAAGCGAAAGTATAGCTGACTATTTGACTATAGTTACGTCATGAATCTATAAATAAACAGGTCATTTCACAGGCGCATGCAGGTTAACGCTTCCGTTTTGTTGTTTACATTTTAAACAAGGTCAGAGCTGACAGAGATTTATTATCGGTAAAATACTTATGTGGAATTGTTTTGCTTATGTGTCAGAACCGCCCAAAAAGATGCCAACTCTGATGATACCTTTTATATAATATGATGCGACCTTTGAGTATTTACAGTAACATTTACGACACAAAAGAACTGCATCCTACATTCAGCATTCTACATGTATGTTAATTGGCATTCAACTTATCAATATTCTTTGTTAATTTTAAAGACATATATTTTATGCCTTGATAAAAAATAATAGAAATAAAATTTGCATGGTTTTATTCATTAATTCAATAAATTTATAAAATTTTATGACTTTTTGGCGCGAAAATTATTTGGTCGTCTGCTCTTCCAGTATGCACTACGACTGTTGGGCAGTCTGATTGATTTATCAACAGCTCTACTAAATATTGATTGGAGTTTTCACAAGCCAGATGTAATATTCCTACAGTTTCTTAATGAAAAGCACCGACATTTGACAAGACCCTGAACCATGATGTATTTTATGCGTATTTTCCAAAAATCTAAAAATAGTAACAACATCAAGTTTTTGTTTACATTGTATCCATCTCTGTTTTTGACTGAAAACAAAAGGGACTTAGACATTCTCCCGCTTTTGAACCCAATCTACCAACTTAGAGACCAAAATATACCTCACTGCCATTCAGTGCTACTAACCTGTCATTACATGCTGCTGAAAACATGTATAATAATTATGGTGGTTTATACTTGCATTACAAATTGAAAAGTAAAAGGATGTTGAATTTAATATTAAAACAGGCTCAACAATGAAAAAATGTAAAAAGTGGAAGGGACTCCTAATTTCAGGAAGGGACACCTGATTTCAAATGTTGGTGTCCCTTCGGGATCCCTTGGAAAAATGGTTAGTGTCGACCCCTGAAATTGACAACAGTTGTCTAGAATTTTATTAGAAATCATAATTTGTACGTATTGCGTAAATGTTATAAATCCGAATGTTTCGTCCCCTTAACATTTCGACCACAAGTTATTTTAAGGTTGTATATAATTACATGGGTGAAAGTTTCAGCCTCATGTGGCTTAATATGCACTTATAGCAACATATGAAGAAACAAGAGAACCGTGGTGTGTAGGTTATAGTCCATATAATGGAAAATAACCAAATTTATTAATGGAAAATAACAAAATTTATTACAAGCGAAGCCCAGTAATAAGTTTTGTTATTTTCCATTACATGAGCTGTAACTGACTTATAGTTCACCCTAGTTTCTAAGCCAATCATCGAACAAGGCCGTATACAGCGTGCCCATTGGCTGCTTGAAGTTCATTTGGCGCGCGCCATGTCTGTTGACCTAGTTATAATAATTAACTTATTGGATGCAGATGTGATCTTATATGAAACCTATTCGAGCAAAGATTTGAAAATCTCTGGGTGATGATTGGCTTAGAAACTAGGGTGAGCTATAAGGTCCTATAAAGCTCACCTGATCAAAGAGTTACAAAAGAGTAATTGCAAATAATCTTTGCATATAGACGTATAAAGAAATAAACTTCTCAAGGGGGTCCGAATTTGCTCAAAAAATATTCTAAAGGGGGTTCTTTTCTCATCAAATAAACTTCTGAAGGGGGATGGTCCATTTTGAAAGTGCCTTCCTGGGGTGGGACATATGTTTTACTGGAATAGCCCTAAACAATATAAATAAAATAGAATGTAGAATGATAGGAAAATGAGAGTTTTGACAAAGGGACAAGAAAATATATATTATGCTAATTTGATTAAGTTTACATAATACAGCAACACAGAAATATTCAAACCTTGCTTCTCCAACTTATAAACTTTCATATTTATGGTGAGGAATCACATGAGTTAAAGGGGTTCTCACATGGATCACCACGGGTCACAACCAAAGCAGACAAAGAAGTGACATTAATTTCCAAATAACTTTTTTGAATCATTAAAATATAAGCAAATCTGAAAAAATTCACACATGAAGAAGCGTAGTCTTTTAAAGGCTAAAAATACATTCATATATTTTCTGTAAAAAAAGAGTGATTTAGAAATGAACTTCACTTTCTTGTTTGTTTACATCGCTTGTGACCCATGGTGACCCATCATCATCAAAGTTTAGCATAAAATGATAAACTTACCAGTGGCTCCACCTACAAAGAAGGAGAGAGACTCTTGAGCTCCGAAGGTTGTAGTAGACTTAGCTGCCTTGCCCTTTTTCCAGGTAAACATATCCAGGGCTGACTCATCCCCGCTAACAGCAGCCTTAGCAAGCTGAGTTATGTCTCTGAAAAAGCATGTTTGGCTTTGAACAACCAGTTTAGGCCCCAAGTAGACTGGTGTTCCAGTGACATTGTGTTACACTCTCAGACTGTAAAAAGGCGATTATCCCATCAATTATTGGTCATGCTATTTTGATAAGTGATTGAACTGTTTGAGGCATTGTATTTCACTGTCAGAACGGTTAAGGGCAGTTATCCCATCAATTATTGGTCAAGCTATTTTGATGAGTGTGTGAACTGTTTGAGGCATTGTGTTTCACTGTCAGACCGTAAAAAGGCGATTATCCCATCATTTATTGGTCCATATTTGTAAAGTGTTAGTAACGCTTTTAGCCATAAAACAATATCTTTGGAACATAAATGTGATAAACTGTGATCTGTTCTTTTGTCAGCAGTCTTATATCAATAGATCCAGATATCTTTAGGCAAAACTTGCCTCATAAAAAGGCAAAAAATAAAAAAGTTGTCAAAACCATCAACTTGTGAGAGTGCAGACTTGAGCTTGTACTTACGTAGCAGGGTCTGGTGGGGGTACAGGCTTAAAGATGACCTGTGCCAGGGGCTCCTGACAGTGGTGTTGATGTAGTGGGTTCTGTTGTAGTCGGCCCTTACTGTCCGCCTTCCATACCATCACTACACCAGACTGAAACACACAAAGTGAGGTATATACTTGTATACTTGAAAAGTTTAATTCCTTGATTTTTACAACAAGAGGCACATCAGTGCCTGTGCTCCACTGGCCAAAAGGTTCAAGCAAAGACCACCTAACGAACATTTTCGTCAAGTTTCATAGAAATACAATCATCAATTTTTGAGGAGAAGTTATTTAAAAAAATTTTTTACTTTAATAGCTCTGGCTGCCATGTTGTGCAGTGGACCGAAATGATTTGGGCAATTTGAGTAAAGGAGCACCAAACAAACATTTCTGTCAAGTTTTATCGAAAAAAGGTCATCGGTTTCGACGACAAGTCGTATAAAGTTTTTTTATTTTTTAGCTCTGGCAGCCATGGTGTGCAGTGGACTGGAACCATTTAACAAATTTTGGTTAATGACCACCCAAGGAACATTTCTGTCAAGTTTCATCAAAATCTGATCATCGGTTAACATTTAATCTGAATAGATTATGAAGCAAATATCTAACCTGAACAAGAACTGACGAGATAGAATCGACTTGGTGTTTCACTTACACTTTTCGGCCATTTAAGTGACTAAAAATAGCTGTTTCATAAACTTTCAGAATGTCACTTAAATGAAAATTAATGTTCAGTCTATATATACTTTCCTATGTATAAATGTAAGGTTTTTAAATTGATCTTTTTGTGAGAACTTTATGCTTATATGTTTACTCATAAATTATTATTGTTTAAAAATTATTCAAAGATGCTATACGTGAAAAATTAAGACATTTTTTTTTTTCTATTAAAGGGAGGTAATTCAGTAGTAAAATGTAATCAAAGCTATTAAAGCATGGCATTTCTTTTCTAACCATGTTGATATTATTACAGTCTATTCAAGCAAGATGCCTTTTGTTTTTACATAGTACCCATAGGTTCTGAAAAACAAGGAGCACTATTCCCAACAGAAGGATGTCACTCCCTATCACTGCATGAGCATCATAATAAAGAAATGTTTACTCAAACTGCAAGCTGCTCAATTGAAATAGGTATTTACCTCAAGCATACAGTTTTATAATGTGGCAAAATAGTCGGACTACTAGATTGTCATTGGGACTAGTAAAATATGCCATTATGCTAGTCCAACTGGCTAGTAGGTTAAAATGTTTTTCGTGAAGACTGCGGACGAGAAGTCCTTAAAGGTTTTTCTATTTTTAACTCTCGCAGCCATGTTGTGCAGCGGACCGGAACCATTTGGGCAATTTTGGTTAAAGGGCATCCCGATGAACATTTATTAGTAGGTTAAAATGTTTTTCGTGAAGACTGCGGACGAGAAGTCCTTAAAGGTTTTTCTATTTTTAACTCTCGCAGCCATGTTGTGCAGCGGACCGGAACCATTTGGGCAATTTTGGTTAAAGGGCATCCCGATGAACATTTATGTAAAGTTTCATCAAAATCTGATAATCGGTTTCTGAGAAGATGTAGTTTAACGTTTTTTTCTATTCTTAGCTCTGGTGCCCATGTTGTGCAGCAGACCAGAACTGTTTGGGCTATTTTGGTTAAGGACTACCCAAGTAACATTTCTCTCAAGTTTCATTGCAATACGATCATCGGTTTCTGAGGAGAAGTCGTTTAAAGGTTTTTCTATTTTTACCTCTGGGGGCCATCTTGTGCAGTGGACCGAAACCATTGAAGCAAATTTGATAAAGGACCATCCAAGGAACATTTCTGTTAAGTTTCATCAAAATCTGATCATCGGTTTCTGAGAAGATGTTCTTTAAAGGTTTTTCTATTTTTTTGCCCTGGCAGCCATGTTGTGCAGCGACCGGAACCATTTGAGCAATTTTGGTTAAGGACCACCCAAGGAACAATTCTGTCAAGTTTCATCAAAATCTGCCTATCCGTTTCAGAGGAGATGTCGTTTAAAGATTTTGCTATTTTTAGCTGTGGCGGCCATATTGTGCAATGGACCAGAACCATTTGAGCAATTTTAATAAAGGACCACCCAAGGAACATTACTGTCAAGTTTCATCAAAATCTGCCGAACCGTTTCAGAGGAGATGTCGTTTAAAGATTTTGCTATTTTTAGCTCTGGCGGCCATATTGTGCAATGGACCGGAACCATTTGAGCAATTTTGGTAAAGGACCACCAAAGGAACATTCCTGTGAAGTTTTGTCAAAATCCGCTTATCAGTTTCAGAGGAGATGTCGTTTAAAGTAAAAGTTTACGCATGCACGCACGCACGCACGCACGCACTCACTCACGACGGACAATCTGTGACGACATAAGCTCCATGGCCTTCGGCCAGTGGAGCTAAAAACACCATAATTCAGTTAGTACAATCTGAAAAATGCTGTAACCCAGGGATGTGATTGACCTAGCAGCTGAAGGGCCGAAACCACTTCAGTGATGGGTTTTGGGCACACTTTCAGCCCCCTTTTGGAGTCAATGGAAATGAAAAACCCTGCCACAGAAGCGAAACTGGCTTTTAAGAAGCCCACTTGAGGGTCTCCTGACTTGACCAAATTTGAAGCAAACTGGAGTGTCAATGCTAACTAAAAAAATAAAGTTACAAACAAAAGCAACCAGTTAACCAGAGCTGTACCGCTTACAATAATGACAACAACACTATGTTCCATTTGAACATATTTCTTGAGTCAGGTTTTTTTAAGAATTTGAAACTGGAAGTATGAACTTCCTTGCTATAAATGAACGAGTCTTATGCTACATTGTATGTTGATGAAAATCACTACCTTGTCACCAGATATAAGTCTCGAGCCATTAGAACTCCAGTGCATCACAGTGATGGCGTGTTTGTGTAGTGGAAGACCTTCAAACAGCTCATGGTCCGCGTTATTCCATATCAACAGCTCTCCATTCTCAAACCCCACGGCTATAATTCTTTTCGTTGGGTGCCAGGATGTTGAAGTCACTGCGCAGCTTCGGTGCAGTTTCACATTGAGCAGTTTCTCCCCCTGTGTGGATCAAATTAGAAGTAAAATGTATTTAAAGGTTTTAGTCAGGTTTAAAAAAGGACAGGATGCTGCAGAAGAGGGACTGATAGCTGACAGTGGACTGCCTAGAATTTGGAACATTATGAATTTGATAGAAAATGTTAAGAATAATGTTTAATTGTAGTAAAAGTAGCTTTTAACTGCCTGCCAAACATAAAGTTTGCATGTATAAAACCAGAGTATGTGATCATGGTGATGCCAACTTGAGCTAACTTTTAAGTAGTAAATCTGATTGTAAGAAATATAGCTCAATTATTTGTACTTTTTTATTGTAGTGAATCACAATAAGCAACAATTTCATGTCCTGAAAATACAATACATGTTATTGTTCAGTGGTCAAAAAATAAGCACACATTCCTGAGCGATGCAAGTTGGTAAACTGCTCTCCAAGCTTGCTTAAATTGTAATAGCGAGGCTGGTTTAAATTTTTATGCTTTTCGAATAAAAGATCATAGTTGAATCAACAGAACTTGATTCGATCATGTACATTTGGCAGAATCATTGACATGGACAAAGTAACAAATTTTAAAATTGTAAGTTTTAAATAAAAGACAGAAAAGTTATATACCTCATCCAGAAAGAGGTTAACTGAGCCTCCAGTCTCATCACTGTACGATGTGACTGCCAACAGAGGGTTGCCACTGAACCACGACACATCAGTGTTGATGCCAGATCTCTCGGTGTCCAGGCGGTGGTCAAAGTAGACCGCCATGGCTCAATCTAGGGTGAAGGTCAAACTCCCTTCTGCAATAAAAAGACTAATAGTGCGAGAACTTTCAAAAAAAAAATATTTTGTTAGATGCAAGAAAATCATTTTGAGAAAAAAATGTAGGTTAGACTACAGAAAATTCTAAATTAAGATGTAGTAAAAAGTTTAACTTATATTATTTATCACATTAATATAAACACTGGTTTACATATTGCAGAAATATAAAATGGAATGTCTTGCACCTCTAAATCTTTCCAGTTTCAAGTTTACCGGTACTTAAAGAACACATGACTGTTGACAACATGAGAAACTTAGCAGTATTTCAATTCATAAAAATAATGATTTCTATAAAATGCACCATGAATCTCAAAAATTGTTTTTGATAGTGGTGACTTGCAGAGTAAGTGAGAAATGGTTTCACTGTTTGTAATTGACTCAGCAATTGTGAGCACAAGGGAAATTAAAAAACAAAGCATGCCATTTCAGCTTGAAGCTGCCTTTACTGCATGGTAGCTGAACTTTATAGTCATAGAATGTTTATTTTTCACAGGCACTCAGGGTTGGAATTTAGACTCGCATACTCGCAAAATGCGAGAGACATTTGCAAATTGCGAGTGACTGTTATTCAAGCTTGCAAAATTCTGCGATTGGCTTTTTCTAGACCACAAAATGTTAAATGGAAAGTAGAATAAACACGAACTTAAACTCTGCTACGTAGTCGAGTGTGAACAGCCTATAAGTGGCATGTTTACACTACAAGTATAAAGATGATAGTACGGAATTACGCTCTATTAAGTTTTCAAAAATAGAAACAAATAAGAAAAAGGCCGAGTTTTATCTTGAATCTTTCCGGGATGCTCCGAGGCGTGCATAATACAAAGTGAATACTAATAACGTAATCACCTAACTCAATCATTGGCTAAATTTAGCGCTTTCGCGCACTATATATAAACCCCATCAACCTTTGAATATATTTCCGCCCAACTGTCAAAGTGAAGAGACGTTGATATATTTCATGGTCCAAAGCATCCACGCTACATTTACTGTTGCCTTTATCTATTTTAAATTTATAATGGTATTGTTTTTAATACTAATAGACTTAATGAAATCTGTAGCGTGCTTGCCGAATGGGTATTACCGGTTGGCGAGGGTAAATATACAAAGTGAACAATGTCAAATTATTGGACAGCTTCGTTATCAAAAAGTGGCCAGTATCTGATGAGTCTTTCCGTTCCCTCCCCCTCAAAAAAAAAGAGAATAAGCCATTAACAAGTTCTAGTAGTTGAGTCACTCAAGATTAGGGATGGCAACGAGTACTCGATCGAACGTCCGAGTACTCGAGTACCAAATCACTACTCGAGTACTCGGAAAGAAAATAAAAAATCGATAAAAATCACCAAATACACGATTATAGACAAAATATCAGATCTGGTTAGTTGCCAAGAGGACAATTACGGTCCCTCTAATCCCCGCTGTGTACACAATTGACCTCAATCAATTAGTTGGCAGTTGTTGTGATAGTTGCAAACTGTCAACAAAGGACCCCTATTTCAAATTAGCACTGATGTCATTTAGCGAAGTTTGAAGTTTTGATAGCGGCACTTTCACCTACACAATTCTATTGTATACCAATTAGAGACCTTTCACCAAACAATGGACGCTAACGAGAATTATGAATATTAATGAGGTAAACAACAATTACACAGTACGAAAAACTATCATTCAAAATAAATAAATTGTAGAGTAAACAACTGAACTTCGTATTGAATTTCGTTCACTATTTTTATGTATGCTATTAATTTTCGTTCATTGTAATTCTGATTGTTGTTCATTTCTGCAGTGCATACTTGTATAAAATGAAACGACAAATTAAAAGCCTGAAACAACATTTGTTTTCTTTTTGTATCATTTTTTTGTTAAAATACGTAATGAAAGTTTACTTTAAAGGTGAAAATGACCAATAATACGACCAACGCACAATATACGTCATTAATGATACATGTAAACACAATCTTGTCTTTGCGAACACATATTCAATTTTTCCGAGTAATCGAGTACCCGAGTACTCGATCGAACGATCAACAGAGTACTCGAGTATTAATTTTACTACTCGTTGCCATCCCTACTCAAGATTGATACTTTTTAATATTCATAATATATATGTCTGAGGTGTAAATTTCTTCTTTAGTTATAAGACAATATTATAAAATAATAAAGCAAATAATCAAATTGCAAGTTGTTTTTTCATTTTGCGAGTTGCCTCATAAAACACTGGCAAAATTTTGCGAGTGCTCCTCAAAGTTGAATTCGAACCCTGGCACTATGGAAATGTAGCATGTACTGGCCCGATTGGGAAAACCTTTTTTATGGGAAAAAAACAGGGTTATACGTAGTGATGAAACGATTATTGAGTACAATCGATAAACAATCGATAAATCGTTGCTGACAATGCTATGTCGGCGACAATCGATAGTGGTTGTCCAAAATCAATGTCGCTAATGTCTGTTTGGTGTAGTGGGTCCGGTCTTACCTGCAAATACCGGGGATCCTGGCTCGATGCATTCTGTTTTGAAACCTTTTTTTGGTATCGTTTGTAATTAACTAATTTACTTTCTTTGTGAAGGTTCATTTCTTTGTGAAGGTTCATGAAATTAAGATATTCTAATGAAATGTTCAATATAACGGGTTATGAGTGCTAAGTTGGTTCACAGATATTTAATATGCTTTTACATGGATAAAATGCTAACATAACTTACCTGATGCGGTTTGCATCATTTTGCAATTGATGTGCAATTATTAAGTATGTGTTGTGTTTTTATATTTTTTCGTTAAGTTGTTAAAGACAGAAAAATGTTATGGACATTTACTTACTGTTGCAAAAAGCATGACTATAGCATCACACATACTGATTCCAGGCTTAACCATTTAAATGATCATGATGACACTATGTATAAAGAATGTATTTCTTACTGATATAATGAACTTTTGATTATTGTCCGATAGCAATTCGAAGTGCTTGGTCCGATTCGATTCGATTATCGAAAGCAAATGTAGTCTGATTTTCAAACACTAGTTATACGTTGGGAAAACAGTGGATTTTATAATTAAATCAAAATTAACTCAAACAAATGAGAGAATAATAGATCTTAACAGGGTTAAACTTGTGATGAAAAAGTTTTCATGAGACTGGGATTGTGACTTTTGAACTAGAGTAAGACACCTAAAAACCAATAGGGGTCACCTTATGATCAAGGTCACCTGCAACTGAAGTTTGTGAGGACAAAGTTTTGTAACTGACAGATACACAGACGGACAGTGCAAACTACTATTTGCAAACCTTCAGGAGAATGAACATAATTGCAATTTGGCTAACTCACTTGGCTTATTGCATCTTAGAGATGCAATATTTTAGCATATGCAGGTAGTTTTTTTCCAGACTAATTTGGGGCTGAAATCCTGCCCCATTCCAAATGCTTAAACACATACTTTTTCCCAAATGTTAAAATGAAATTCTCCCACAGTGTTCTAGAACACATGTTTATAAATTTTCTGGGCAGGAGATCAACTTAAGAGAAACAATATATCTATCACGATACAGGTGAAATGGAAGTCGAATATCGTCCAACAGAGCCGTGCACACGTTTACAATCTTTGTTTATTTCTTTACGTATATGCCGACATGGACATTGCGCAACTGGAAATTATTCACAGCGCATGCGTTGGTGCCCTGCTTGCATCTACAAAATTTGTTCGTGTATACACATACTAGCTGGCATGTATAATTTTTGTAAACAAAGTATGAACATTGTTTTTTAGCATGCACGGCTCTATGGGACGATATTTGACTTCCATTTCACCTGTATCGTGATAGATATATTGTTTCTCTTAAGCACACGTGTTGAATTTATGATGCAATACCGGGATAATGCATTTTAGTCTGGAAAATTTCGGTGAAATTTGCGGGTAGTTGGTTCGTCGAGTAACATGTTTTAGGAAATTCGGGTTTGAAATTGCATTTGTTTTCGTTAAAACTGTACATTTTCTTAAAGATTGACACTAACTCTACAAGGAAAGTCCAAAAATGTAGAGTTTGGTTAAGATTTGATAAAGTTATGGCCTCTTAAACAGGGTCATGTCAGCAAATACATGGAAATTCAGGGTCAATATTTTTTTTGCCAATTTTCACAAGTTACAGTTACCGCATCATATTCGTACTAAAATTTGATAAAAAAAATTGATAAAAAAAAACGGACGAGGGCGTGGTGTGTCAAAAAAACGCAACCTGCACCTGTGAGTCAAACACCCCGTAGCGCCTGTTTATATGGACAAGTCTTCCATGCAATCCATTGGTCCCAGAAGAAAAAAAGACGTATCAATAAATAAAATATAAAGGAATTATTCTTATTTATATAAATGTTTTTGACGTTAAATGCGTTTTTCAGTACATCTGTGGAACATGTACATGTTCTGAATCGGAATGTTTTGGACCACTGTTTATCATGGATACGTTGTATTTTAGTGTCATTCCGCAGCTTACCAATATTTAAACTACTGATATATGTTTAAATTCTTAAGTTTAAATGACTTAGCGAATTACCTTCAATTGCTTTATGAAATGGCTTGAGAAAACGGAAAAAATCACACAAATTTATCGGCTTGTCAAAAGTTTTCGTCCATTTTCAAACTATTTCACCGGAAGTTGATCCGGGAATGTTGGTATTAAAACTATAAAACATTTTTAATATTATAACATTAATGGAATCAGCAACATATAGAAACGATCTTTATAAATGAAACAAGATTAATCTGTGACCAATAAAAAGGATACTCCCAAGATTAATAATAAAAAAGAAAAAAAAAGATTTTGAATATGGTTACACACCACTTATGTTTAAATAAGCATTTTGGTTACACTGAATTAACTCCCCTCATCATGTTATAATCTTTTCAATGGAAACAACCTCAGATGATTATGGACGGTTTACAATGTCATAATTCTTTAAATTTAACTACGCTGCTAGTATATCGCGTAGTTATTTCAATATTGCAGTTAAATCTAACTACCAATTAATTTGAATAAATAATTAGTAGTTAGGTTTTCTGCTTTGTTGGGGGGGAACTTTGGAGTAAGCCACTAGCGAGTCCAAGGGGGTGCATCCCGAGCCCCCCCCCCGCGTATCATCCAAGTTTACTGTTTATTTTAATACAGGAGAAAAGGGTAATATAATACGTTCGAAATGCATCATTTTGGAATAGAATTATAAAATTTGTTAAAAATTCCCATTGGAGCGTACCTAAATCCCCTTTCCAGCACTAAATCAAATACATTTCGGTTTTGAAGGAGGACGCAAGTCAAACGCTTACACCCAAACCATTAGTTCCACCCCCCTCTAACGTCAAAACCTGGATCCGCATACCACGTAATCTACATGTAACGAAGGGACACAAATATTGATATACTACAGTATAGTATTGTATTATGTTTACTCAAGATTTCTGTCCCTTAGTTAGTTATATTCATGAACAACTTAAAGCAGTTAACTTGGTAACGAGTGAATATTTTTGCTGTATTTGTTAATGAAATAATTAACTCAGATCTATATACAAACACTTATAATAAACAAACATTCCTGTTTATGTACATTGATATATTAAAAATACCATCATTATTATGACTTCTTAAACTGTACATTTGCCATAGGCCATTCTCAATTATCACAGGTTTGATAATGATAAATTTAATCTTGTACGCATAGCATCATCACTCTGGTGAACGAGAATGGTCATAGGCTTGGCTGAATGATTTATTTACTCACAATTAAGATTTCGTATAATTGATATAACACAAGCATAACCATTCAAAAGAAAGTTGTCGCTTTTCTCATTACTATGCAGCTTCTGAGAAAAAAATCAAGTTTAATTCAATGTTTTTTTTTATTCAAAAACGTATTTGCTATTATGCATATTATGCAATACCATTCTGAATAGCAATATATACACATCGCCGAAATTAGCTAAAGCAGGGTAGTGGAAGTGAGCTTGGCTCTGGTGTTTTCAGATAGTACGGAACCCCCAAAGCCTTTGGGTTTTCCCTTTGCTCACCAAAGGCTGAAGGATTCAAAACGCGCTTTTCTTTCCTTCTTGTCGATTTTGACACGCAAGCTGATTTTTTAAATGCACTTTTACTAGTATTAGTTTGCGGTCGTTTTGTTGAGAATAGAGTTGAAGTTTTAGACCGATTCTCGAACCCAGCGGTTGATTTCAAGTCGCTAGGTACACTATTACTAGCATAGGTTTGCGGTCGCCTTGTTGAGACTGGAGTTGAAGTTGAAGGTCGATTCTCGAACCCATCTGTTGATTTTAAGACGAAACATTTCTGTGTGAAAGTCTCATTTGTGTACTGCTGGGGTGCAGCTAGGGTCGTACGTGAGAATCTTTGAAATGCATGGCTCGATGTTGAAGATCGTGATGACTGCGGTGGAATTTCTGGCGCAGAAAATGCCGATGGAGGAAGCAGTTCCTACGAAATAAATGGCATTGATAACACACGAGTTTACTGTTATTTTATCGTGTTAACTTGATTTATTTTAATTATTGAAAAATGTAAAGCACAATGTGAAGTTGATTTATCTTAGCTAAAAATTTATGACATTTAACTGAGCACTAGCGGATCAAGGGGGTAGCGGGCGTGCTTCCAGCGCACCCTCCCCATTAAAATCGTCCAAGTTTACTTTTTATGTCAATATAGGAGAAAAATAAATAAAATACACTCTAAATCCACCATATCGGACTTGAAGTTGTTAATTTTTTCTTGGGGAATACCCACAGACGCACTGCCAACATTTTAAACCTTGTATATTTCAGTTCTGAGGGAAGGGCGAATGCCTCAAGGTTGTGCCTCATAGTTACACCCCTCTAATGTAAATTACTGGATCCGCCCATGCTGAGTTCTATAATCGAACGATACAATTTTCTGAAATTTTAAAAAATATGTTTCATAATAATCTGTCAGGAAATGATCCAAATGTTTATTTGTACAACATCGAAATGTGCGTACCTCTGGCGGAATGTTCCAACGAACGTCGCTGCTCAAGTCCACGTGGGTCTGTTGTTTAACGCCGAAAACAGACATATTGACAGTCTCTGTTAGAAGCACAAACGTCGACCATTTCTTCGACTTGAAATCTTCTGGTTTCAACAAGATAGGACCTATTCGTGAAGGTTCCTGATGATTGACTATACTCTTAAACGAATAATAAGCCGTAATTATTCTATGAACATATAGGTATACCCCCGAAACCTATAGTAGATGAAAACATGTGTATATATATATATAAAGCCTCAAAACATTCCTGGGTTGGTATTCAATATACAACTTAAGTCAATCTTATGGTCAAACATCATTGACTTCATTTACTCTATCGACTAGTTATCAATAACAAGTAATCCGATTAGCTACATCGTACTTGGATCCAATTAAGACCAATATTAAATACTAGGCTAAGCCCAGTTTTCGAGCTTTGTTGGACCTCAAAAATCCAAAAATCACATGTTTAAATAAATCGCAAAATATCCAATCACACATTATACAGAAAATGGTTTCGTATGCTCATGCACATTTTTCACAAAAGTTGTCCTTTATGTCTCTTTGCATTTCATACATTTGAAAGAAAGTGTTAGAAGTGAACTATTGTTTTGTTATTCACTCGCCCGTCCGTATTTTTGTCTGTCTGTTGGTTTACTTGGCCGTACATAAATTGCTTATCAGTATACCATTTATATAATTATAAACGTAATGCAGACTTAGAGCTTCCAATAATCTTTTACAGTTATTGCATGTAAATATCCCCACAGACCTGTTACAGTGTGTACAGGCAAAACAGTGTTTTGTCACTTTTAATGTGATTGGTGGCGAGGCCTTTAATAGGGAAAATATAAAGTCGTTTTGGCAAAAAGGGGGAAATACTTACAGGATTTATATAATGTTCAACTTCTTTTCAAATGTTTAATTCAACAACCCTTTGGTAATATTCACGAATGACATTATATATTGGTACAGTGGCTAATTGTTAAGGGGTCAGTGCTCATAAAAAAAATAAAAAAATAAAAATAAAGTCTTCTTTCTTGGCTTGGGAAACATATATACCTTTTCAGGAGGGGAATGGGGCCGCTTATCGGCCCAATAAAAGGCCTAAAAAGACTGCAAAATAACCAATTATGTACCTGTTTGTGAAAGTTTTCTTTCGCTTCTTTATTTTCCACCCAAGTAGAAAGTTTAGTAGCAACAGTTCTTAGTGTTTCCAACGTACATCTTGATTCTGGCAAGAAATCTTCTGGCCTTGCAAGATAACGTGTACCAGGTTCAACGTTATCATACAATAACGTCTCACGTTCACCCGAAGATGGTGTATCGATTTTCAGCCTCTTATGCATTTTTTATTTATTGATGCTACTTTTGTAAATGTCGTCAATCACTTGTTGAAAGCATCTACACGTTTCTTAGTAATAACGTTTCATACGTAATTTGACGTTGTACGTAACGTCAATTGTCCAGTAAGGGAAATGACGTAACCAAAGATAACGGTTTATACGTCAAAACGTCTATAAATGGAACAAATACGTTTAACTGTTTGCATTATGTTTATATGATGGCATATTTGTGACCAGAGTACATTTAATTTTAACTTTGTGTGCGACGTACATTCTTTGACTAAAATGTAATATAGAGTATGATTGCTTGTTTCAGTGTAAGATCAAAAATATATTTCACGGAGTGAGCACCAAAGGCTATATTTCACGAGTACCTGAAAAATGACATTTAATTGTAGTTTTCAAAAAAACGCACCAAAGTATATGCGAATGTAACGTCATTTAGGAAATGAAGCCTTTTAAACTGTGTCCCAGCAATGTACGCGCTGACGATTTATTTGGAAGTGAAACTGAGCTAAAATTTTAGAACATACAAAATATCAAAATGTTATTTCATTGTTTGAAAAAGTGAAATATCATTTTCACCGATAAATCTCTATCAATCAACGGAAAGCATTTTATAAATGTTTTAAGTCACCGGAAAGCATGTTATTAACTGCTTTATTAAATTGTTTTAAATTTAAACAAACACATTTTTTTGCCTTTGCAACTATAACACGAAAAACTGTTTTACAACGCTTATATCATATTTACGATGGACTGTTGTTGAACATTACGGAACAGATGCACACATTCACACACCACAAAATATCCACAATACAGAAAAAAGTTGCCAAAAAAATAATTTCACGAAAACTGCTTCTTACTTCCTCTAGTCCTTCATTCAAAGAATTAGATGGGTAAGTTGTAATTGCATGTTAGGGTCAGATATTATCTATGCATACGTCTATGGGTTCATGCCAGAATATATAAGTACAGAAATTCCATTTGTAAACAATGCAAAATACCTAATCATTACGGTCTGCCGCCCTCAAAGATATAAGCTAGCTAATACCCCGTTTATATGACAAAAATTTGCACGGTGGTAGATTTGTCCAGGCGTCAAATATTCCCACGGAAGCTCATTGCCCTTTGGTGTTTTTGGGGCTCGTTTATATGGTATTTGAAAGAGAGAGAGGGGATATTTTAAATGAAAACCCAATAGTTGTGTTAGGAAAATACATGAATCATATTGATATTATAGAACACTTTAAGAATTAAGGATGATTTTAAAATTTATAACTTCGAAAGTCCAATGCATATACTGAATGGAGAACGTTGGCTTTTAGCCTACTACGTATTGAAAGGTTTTCGCACTTCATTTTGGAACTTGTAATCGAGCTTCAAATGAGACCAAATAGCTAAAAAGTAAATCACTTAATTATTTTAAGAAATATTATTGCCGAGAAATTTCAACAAGAGTTTGATTAGGATAAATATTCATGCATAACTATTCATTACCTATAATGCTGTGATTATATCGAATATTTAATGAATTACCCTGCCAAAATCGAAATAACCCTGCTGACAAATCCGGTATTGCGTCTATATGACATTAAATACCCACAGGGTAAATTTACCCCAGTGGTATTTATTTACGCCCGATGGTAAATCACGTCATATAAACGGCGTATTTGCTACAAAACATATCGTGTTCTTACTTTGCCAAAATTGACTGGTTTTCTATTACGCTCTGTATTTGAAATAGCATTTCAATATTAAAGGATATTGTCTATTTAGAGTTGTAAATGATAATAAGTCATTCAAGTCAAGCCAGACGAACGATAAATGGTCGTATATACCTCCAAATGACTTCTGACGTATTTAATGCTGCACGCTCACAGATTGAACGTGTTGACAACTTTTTTTATTTTGGAAACGAGCCAATTTGTTAGAAAATCCCGCTGACAAAAATAAGATCGCAGATTTTTATATTTAAGATCAAAAATTAATGTTTTATGCATTATTTAAACCGTGAGTAACGGGTTTAAGCCATAAAAACATTACTTTTCGAACGGAAATATGAAAATCTACGATCTGAGTTTTCGTCACCAATCCAATATCATTGGTTTGCAGATATTTACGCAAAAAATGCCCTTTCCAAGACAAAAAATAAAAAAAGTTGCAAAAATGGTAAATCTTCGCGAGTGCAGCTTTAATGGTTGAAACTGTTTTCTTACTAAAAAAACCCGCGCCGTATTGACATAAAAAGAAGCGTTTTATTAATCAAGTAATCTTGGTAAGGTCTTTACCGGTCTTTACCGCTCACATTAAGTGCAAGGCACATGCGGATTCTCTTGAAAAGACTGAAAACCTTACTGCAGCTATATGACTGGTACGAAGAAGAACATGGCCTAATCAGTCCCCCCCCCCCCCCCGCCCTTGATGTCCTAGTTAAAAGAATAGAATGTGAAGCTACTACTGACGTTTTATGAAACTCTCACAAATGATCAGGTAATAGGGGAACACGGATTTTACAGAACACAATCAGTGCTCTGGTTGAAGACGTGAAAGAAGCACGAACGGTTACTCGACAAGTTCAAGCCGAACGGAGCGACCCAGCAGTATGGAATGCCATTTATAGCAAGTCCGTGGCAAATAATGTTAGTGTTGAACGATCACGCCAAAGATCATACACCATTCGTCGTTAGCAGCGTCGAAATAATTCGCATGCAGACTTTTAGCACTGTAGCAGAGTACTGACGAAATTTACGTAAGTTGATCACCCATCGATGGAATTATAGGGTCTGGCAACAGGTTCCGTGCACAGTTTCTTATTCCAAGTGAGATCAATCACCCGAATGATATCTTAATGCTGTCAATATTTGCAGGTATTAACGTGATCTAACCTAATACATATATACATATTCCAGGCCTCTTACATTAATGACTCAACGCCGTTGGTCCAGGACGCGGTAACCCCATATTTTTTCTATATTGGGTCACTAATCTCTATATCGTTTCAAAATGGCGTCTATTTTCCGATTTCGATGAATCCATGAAACATTTACGTGATATGTACGTTACGGTGTTTAATAGGTGACCCGATATGTGACATGCAGGAAACCATATTTAGGCTGGAGTTTCGCTCAAAACCAGATATGATTTCCTTTGCTCCGAATTTCCCGTATCGGGTTACCTACCGTAACCCCGTAGCGTATAATATTATCCTGCAAGATAATCGTACTGGTAATGATATAAACCTTTACAGCTGCGCTCACAACCGATATTTCCCGTATCGGGTCACCTACTAACCCCGTAGCGTATAATATTATCCTGCAAGGGAATCGTACTGGTAATGAAATAAACCTTTACAGCTGCGCTCACAACCGATATTTCCCGTATCGGGTCACCTACTAACCCCGTAGCGTATAATATTATCCTGCAAGAGAATCGTACTGGTAATGATATAAACCTTTACAGCTGCGCTCACAACCGATATTTCCCGTATCGGGTCACCTACTAACCCCGTAGCGTATACTATTATCCTGCAAGAGAATCGTACTGGTAATGAAATAAACCTTTACAGCTGCGCTCACAACCGATATTTCCCGTATCGGGTCACCTACTAACCCCGTAGCGTATACTATTATCCTGCAAGAGAATCGTACTGGTAATGAAATAAACCTTTACAGCTGCGCTCACAACCGATATTTCCCGTATCGGGTCACCTACTTACCCCGTAGTGTATACTATTATCCTGCAAGGGAATCATACAGGTAATTATATTAACCTCTACAACCGTTATGATTTCCCTTGCTCCGTATACCCCATATTGGGACACATACACACCCCGTAGGCTTATTAGCCCTCGCTATTGGGTAATACCCATTCCAAGAGCACGCTACGATATCCAACAGTTCTACACAATTAAAAAATATCTTTTGCATCATCGATCATATACTATATACATTATTAAAAAAGAACAGTGCTAATGAATTCTGATTTATACTCCGAAACTATAATTGTGATATGCAAATTGATGTTTCAATTACATAAAATCAAATGTCCGCATACGACTGAAATTACCATGAATTTTGTAGAAAACAAAACATTTTTTTAAATACTGTAAAAAATAAAATGTAAATCAAACTATTTTTAGAAAACAGATTCAAATAAAGAAAAGACGAATTTAAATTTAGCATCAAATTAAATCTACAATCTCAATATTTTTTGCATGTTCACGTACATGCAAGTAAAACAATTAAAGTTTGGTTTGTGGTCACCAAGCTGGTTTTCTCCGTCTACTCGGTTTCCCTCACCTCATGAGTAACAGCGTGCAAACGAGAGTGATTAATATAATGTTGTAATAACTTGTTTCACAATCGTTGTATAATAAATCAGTTTAAACTAACACTTTAATAACATCATAATCAATAACACAGCTGACATAAAGGAACAATGCAATTTTAAAATATACAATACGAAATGAATTGCATGTTAGAATGTCATAAAACATAACTGAGTGAACTGGTGGATAATCCCTTCCATACTGTACCCGAAGCTCCGTCAAACAAAGGTAGGTGTTATGTCTATTTTGTTCCGTTTCGGTGAAATGTTTTTTTTTTTTTTTTTTTTTTTTTTTTTTTTTTAATATTAATTCTCATAATAGAACAGTAGCCATGCATTTATTAAGCAGAGTGCGAAAAATATATTTCAATTTCATGACACGACTTGAACAGAATGCTTGAAAACATGGTACACAACACCGGATAGGACACTAAATATGACCATTCCGTCCTTTGATATTGTTTAAAAAGTAATATTATGACATTTCAATAATATTCTATAAGTTTCACATTTTTCTTGGGGGAGTACCCCCAAACACGCCTGGCAACAATTTGAACCAAAGAAATTTTGGTTTCTGTGGGAGGGCGCAAGTCAAAAGGTTATGTCCCTAGGGTTACGCCCCCTTTAGCGTCGAATCTTGGGATTTTTTTAATTAAAATAACAGTCCATGTTAAAAAAATAATTCCGAATGCTGCAAATGTTTAAGTGTGTTTTGTGTATATAAATGCTTTTCATCATGGTATATTAAGCTCATGCAGATATGGTGACCTATATGCCAAAATTCACATGAGACCATATCAACGAAAAAAGAGACTCGAAGAAAACAAGCCCCAGACCAAAAAAAAGGTGCGTAATTCAAATTTGGGCTCAGCTGTGCGCCTGATTCCGAGCTTATAAATAAAGCCGCGGTGTCAAATCGGAAAGTATTTACTTGTTTGTCGTCGAATGATCTGCATTTTTGATTGTAGATATCAATAACTTTAAAAGGTGCCTAATGGCCAATTATAAATCCTGACTGATAATTTTTCAATACGAGATTGTTTTGATGCATTTATTTGTTTACATGTTTGGATATACAACGTTCCAATACCTTTCCGACACAACTAGGTCTTTTATTTGATATTAAGCAAGTACGATCATCTGTTTATATAGAGGCATTCCGCTTGTGAATTTTAAATTCCACAATCTTCACTAATGCATTGTATCGTCGTTAACTGGTTTTATGCCTTAACCTTCCTTGTTAAGGCTTAAAGATGCACACTCACTCCCAAATAAGATGTACCACAATTAATGCACTTGTTTAAAGTTACCGAAAAGAATAAATAAATACCGAAGACAATGGTTTTTATGAAGGATACCGTGTTTATCTTGAAAGAAAGGTGCAGAAAACACGGTATTTCTACCTTATGATACGATAGTAGATCACTGTAGTAATTTAGGACACATTAGTCATTTTTTGCGTTTCAGCTATTAAATTCACGGTTATAATCTTGTTATCAGTAATTGATATTTTCCGTACACGTAATATTTAGTAAGTAGTTAAAGACCTATCATTCAAAATGAATGTTTGTTATACATGTGTGTATATCGATCTTTATATACGAGTGCCACTTTAAATGGTCTTGTGCCTTAAACTTCCCTGTTGAGGCTTTATAAAGTTATATCTCTGTAAGCAAATAAGGAAGTCATATCTTATGCGTTTAAGTAGTATGGTAGTTGAATTGAATGGATATATACATACCGTGTCACGTTACTAGATCAAATAACAAATTAACGTACAAATCTACAGTTTTGTGATCAAAGTTTTAAAACAATTGTTCACAAACTCAGAAAATCATCAAGGTGCGCATGATTGTGACTTAAAAATGGACTAATATTTTTTAGTAACAGACGAAAAATATTTTTTCACCTTAAATAATTTTGTTGTTACCTGTGATTAAAAGCGTAAACAAGTCAAATTGAATGTTGATACAAATATACGCATGAATCGCTTTATATTTAGATGCACATAGATATATATGCACGTTCCACTTGAGGTGTTGAATGCTAAATTTAGAAGATTTGAAACTGTGATTTAAGTTTTATATCCGGTTAGGGTTTTTTACCGTCTACAAAACTAAGCAAATGTTTACATGTTAAAAGGATATATTGGGCTGTCGTGCATTAATATAATTATTTGGACCTTGCAGACTATGGTATATCAAATGTTAAATTTTATATCCGGTTAGGGTTTTTTACCGTCTGCAAAATTAAGCAAATGTTTACATGTTAAAAGGATATATTGGGCTGTCGTGCATTAATATAATTATTTGGACCTTGCAGACAATGGTATATCAAATGTCAGGAGACATATCTGCAGACAACTTTAACTCAGTGTGATAACAACCAGTGATATTAGCTAAGAAGCTATTGGACAGATAGGAAAAGGAACTGGCATTTGTTTCTTAGGCCATAGGATTCGATTGTCTCATTGCACAGTTCCATTGTCTTTTGAGTTTGACATTTTATTAAGCTGAGGACAGTGAAAAAAATAAATAAAATGGAGGACAACGACAATGTAAAACTTGTCCTGAATAAATTTGTGAAAATGAAAGAGGAAGCGAGGAAGAAAGGTTTAAAAGACGAGGTCATCAAGGACGCGTTTGTTAATGATAAATCAGCAAAGAAATCAAAAAGAAATGTACGTACAGAAAAAGACAGCGATGCACCGAAAGGCCTGAAAAGTGAAAGCATTAGAGTGCTATTCCGCCAAAAGTCAAAAAAGTTCAATTTGCTTTTCTGCTGCTCAAGATCCCTGTTCAAAGTCTATTTCGTACTCGGACTTATATCGTCCGTTTTGGCATATCTCTACAAGGAAGAACTGCTCGAATATTCCGAGATGAAGACATCACGATGCGCAATAGAAAACAATGGATTTGTCCAGGAAATATCAAGACCCTTAGTGAAGTGTGGCATGTGTGAAGGTCTGACCCATGTCCCTATAGAATACAACATATCATCGGAAGTCTTCAGGGAGAAATACGCCTACAGCGGAATTCCGGTTTTAATCAAAGGTGCGACGATTAATTGGAGCGCGATGGACGCTTTTAGCTTTCATTTCTTCAAAAAGCTTTATACAGAAACGGAGAAGGCATTAGAGACCATTGAAGAACAGTGCCAGTTTTTCCCCTACAAGACCGAGTTTGACACGCTGGCTGACGCTTTCAACATATCAGACGCACGGGCGAACTTCACCGAAGGCGAAATGCCGTGGTATATCGGATGGTAATGTCATTTTGTTATACATAGATATACTTTGTTTTATCGACATATTTTCATTTAATAAATAGTTATAACTTAATTCTTACAGATGCACTCTTACTCCAAAACAATATTAACCATAATTGATACATCATTTTAATTTACCGAAAAGGATGTATAAATATCGAACACAATAGTTCTGCTGAAGGATACTGTGCTTAATTTGAACGAAAGGTGCAGAAAACACGGAATTTCTACTTCATGAGACGACAGTTTATCACTGTAGGACTGTCAGTCTTTTAGCACTCACCAATTATTTGCGTTTTCAGCTATTAAAACACGTTACAATCTTGTTATCAGTAATTAATATTTTAAATAAATGCATTTTTCAATAAGTAGTTAAAGGTTTATTGCTCAGATATTATGTTTGTTATACATGTGTATGTATTGATTTTAAATACGAGTGTCATTTTAAATGTTTTGACCCATTGGGTCAAACTAAATTTAAAAAAGCCTTTTACATTTCTGTAACAGTAACGCTGTATGTTTAAATCATTTTGCATTCAGTAGTTGCAATCATGCAGTTCTCAGCAAATGTTGAACAGAAAGAGAACCTTTAAGATATACCGTAAACATTTTAACATGTATTGTTTTATAGTAAATATGCCATATCTATTATATATGATCAAAATTGAACTATTTTTTTCAAGGTTAACCATGCTAACACATGATACAACTTTTACGTTCATCGTTTGGCATATTGTTCGTCCTTTTTACAGACAAATTTAAAATCAGAATTCAACCAGCAATTAAAAGACTTTTAATTCCAATTTCGGTTGTCCTGGTTCTTGTGTCTAAGGCGTTGTGCCATGATATAGAAATATAAGGCCCAAAAAGAAATATATCGCCAAAAACGAAATATAAGGCTCAAAGAGAAATACGATATAGAAATATAAGGCAAAAATAGAAATAAAATGCCAAACTAGAAATATAAGGCCCAGACAGTAATAAAAGGCCAAAATATAAATAAAAGGCACATGTAGTAATATAAGGCCAAAATTGTAATGTAAGGCCCAAATAGAAATATAAAGCACAGAGGGGAATACAATGTCAAATTAAAAACTTAAGGCCCAAATAGTGGTATATGGCCCAAGTATAAATTTAATGCACAAATAGTCATATAATGCACAAATAGAAATATAATGATATATGGCACATATACACATATGAATATATACACATGAAATATAAAGAAATATAAATGGAAATGCATATAAGATATAGACACTAAAATTATTTTACACATTTAAGAAGGCGATCCTTTACAATATACCAATATACCGCCGTCGTATAAGAAAAGCTGTATCGTAAAATTATGATAAAAGTGGCATTCTAATAGGATCATGAAGGTCTTCATAGACTTGTGGTCTTTGGAATATGCTAGGTATATTGCTTGTTTTATAACCTACTGCATGTAATCCTCGTTTATTGTACATTGGAGAAAAGGCTTGTCAGGAAAATAAGGATAAATAAGACACATTAACAATCGTATATTATAACAAAGCATAAGGATGCATTACCGAACAGAACCCAATTATACAACATAAAACCCTTCTCTTTCTCACCAATTACCCACGTAACAATAATTTAATATGAACAAGATTGTAATATAAGCAATTATTCCGGGAATTATACTTCCAATAGGTATGTGATTCTAAGAAAGGATATTAATTGGTCATTATGAAGAAGTAATTATTCGCTAATAAGGCCACCCAAAAGAATACTTAGTTACGATTGACTTTTCCAAATAAAATTAAGTAAGGTAGGTAAGATATTTTTTCCATGTTTTGACATTTGAGAGTCTGTACCAAACCGACATATATCAGGTATATCAATATTGTAGAAAAAATAAATGGTCAAATTCTAAGAAGTTCACTAGAAAATGCAATTATTTTAGGGAAGAAAAAATACACTACTGCAAAAAAGTGATATTTATAAAATAAAATTAATTATTCTATAAATACAAGAAATGCTTGATTAAAACCTGCGTTAGCAATGTTCTTGTTTTCGAAATGAAAATTAACCATGAGTGGTCGTATACGAGAAATGCAAAGTAAAAACCATTTTGTATCATAGCAACCATCAAGATAAAAATCAAAACCCATTATTTTACTTGCTTTTTATAGTTTATTTAAAAGCGGTTTCTCGCTTGATGGGAGTTATGTTTGTGTATCTCCCGGATACAAAAAAGTAAAAACTGTGTGGTTTAATCCATTATGTTTTAAAGCGAAGCAGATTGATCGTTCAAGCTATTCAACTTTGAGTTAATGCAACTGTTTTCCTGTATCTCAGACGATTTAAGCCGCCGTCAGTAGTTGCTTTTGCCACCAATCTTCTACAGACTTTTTGCCGAAGCGTATCCTCCTAATCTTATTTGAATTTGTATTATCACTTAATTTTACATTGCGAACCGATACCATGTATACAAAATAACCCCTTCTTTATATCTCTAATCACCCACGTACTAATTATTTAATACAAACAAGATTGTTAAATAAGCAATTATTCCGGGACCTATACTTCCACTAGTTATGTGATACTAAGAACGGCTATTAATTGGTCAGTATGTAGAAGTATGTCGCTAATAAGGCCACCCAAAACAGTTCTTAGTAACCATTAATATTTCCAGAACAATATGGTAGGTAGGTAGGTAGGTAGGTAGGTAGGTAGATAGGTAGGTAGGCATAATTTTTATTTTCGATTTATTTTTGGACAATTGGGATTCTGTACCAAACCGACCAATATCAGGGTATATCTCTATCGTAGAAAAAAATAAATATTAAATTGTCATTATTTAACATGTTTACTAAGAAATGCACATGCTTTAGGAAATAACGAAAATAGATCTACACTACGGCTAGAAAAGTATAGGGTCTGAAGGAAAACAATGGTCGGTCGGGTTAGTGGAAACAAACATACAATAATAACTAAAGTGGTATTGATAAAGTAAAATGAATTTATTCTATAAATACAAGAAATGCTTGATTAAAAACCTGCGTTAGCAATCTTCTTATTTTCCAAATGAAAATTAACCATGAGTGGTCGTATAAGAGAAATGCAAAGTAAAAACCATTTTGTATCATAGCAACCATTAAGATAGAAATCAAAACCCATTATTTTACTGGCTTTTTATAGTTTATTTAAAAGCGGTATCTCGCTTGATGGGAGTTATGTTTGTGTATCTCCCGGATACAAAGAAGTAGAAACTGTGTGGTTTAATCCATTATGTTTAAATTGAAGCAGATGGCATGTAATGTACATACATATTTCCTATTTAATTAAGTGTTATTCATTTAATCTTGCATATCAGTTCAAAGATTTTTGTCATATTATGCTAAAGTGTCATATGGTTTAAACAGTCGGTTGCATTATAACTGTAAAAGTTCGATCTCAAACATTTAATCATTCTTTAACTGGTCAAGAGTACATGCATGTTATTTTTGTATAAGAAAACCTAATTTAAACAGCTTACAACTGAGATCTTGGCAAATAATTATATTTGTCATAAGGACCCCATTGGAAATAAGTTGAATAACTTAAATGGGTTATCCTGTGTTATATATTTGTCACATTGATTTAAATCTTTATTAACGCACGTATGTATCCAAAGCATTCTAATGATGTTGTGCTTTAGTATAGATATCATCACTAATACTTTGTTAATCAGTCTGTGTTATAACTTTATGAGATATTTGGTTTGTTACTATGACATATATATATGCACGAATAAATCTATCTATCTATCTATCTATACTATTCAACATTGAGTTAATGCAAACTGTTTCAAAATATTTAAGACGATTTTAGCCGCTGTCAATAGTTGATTTTATGTTTTCTCCATCCTTCTACAGACTTTTTGCCGAAGAGTTTCCTCCTTTTAAGGTTTATAAGTCACAAATAGGAAGATAAGGTATAAATATGAAGCACAAATAGAAATATTAGGTTTAATTATAAAATCATAAATAGAAAGATAGGGTATAAATATGAAGCACAAATAGAAATATTAGGTTTAATTATAAAATCACAAATAGAAAGATAAGGTATAAATATGAAGCACAAATAGAAATATTAGGTTTAATTATAAAATCACAAATAGAAAGATAAGGTATAAATATGAAGCACAAATAGAAATATTAGGTTTAATTATAAAATCACAAATAGAAAGATAGGGTATTAATATGAAGCACAAATAGAAATATTAGGTTTAATTATAAAATCACAAATAGGAAGATAAGGTATAAATATGAAGCACAAATAGAAATATTAGGTTTAATTATAAAATCACAAATAGAAAGATAGGGCACAAATAGAAATATTAGGTTTAATTATAAAAGCACAAATAGAAAGATAGGGTATTAATATGAAGCACAAATAGAAATATTAGGTTTAATTATAAAAGCACAAATAGAAAGATAGGGCACAAATAGAAATATACTTTAAAAATAAAAATAAACAGTATACACGTAAGGCACTATTAGAACGAAGAGGCAGAAATTTAAATATGAATATATACACACTGTCTTTTACAATGACAATATACCCAATTACGCCTTGGTGTGAGAAAAGCTGTATCGTAAAATAATGATAATAGTGACATTCTGATAGAATCATGAAGGTATTCATATATTGTGGAATATGCTAGATATATTGCTTGTTTTATAACCTATTGCATGTAATCCACTTTTATTGTACATCAGAGAAAAGGCTTGTCAAGAAAATGAAGATAATTTAGACACATTATCAACCGTATATTATAACAAAGCATACGGCTGCATTTTCGAAGCGATCCCAATTATACAACATAGAACCCCTTTCCTATCCCTTTAATCACCCACGTAATAATATTTTAATATGAACAAGATTATTAAATAAGCAATTATTCCGGGAACTGTACTTCCTCTTGATATGTGATACTAAGAAAGGACATTAATTGGTCATAATGAAGAAATTGTTATTCGCAAATAAGGCCACCCAAAACAGTACTTAGTTACCATTGACATTACCAAAATAATATGGTAGGTAGGTAGGTAGGTAGGTAGGTGGGTAGGTGGGTAGGTGGGTAGTGGTAGGTAGGTAGGTTCGTAGGTAGGTAGGTAGGTAGGTACGTGGGTAGGTAGGTAGGAAGGTAGGTAGGTAGGTAGGTAGGTAGGTAGGTAGGTAGGTAGGTAGGTGGGTGGGTTTGGGTGGGTGTGTGGGTATGTGGGTAGGTAGGTAGGTAGGTAGGTAGGTAGGTAGGTAGGTAGGTAGGTAGGTAGGTAGGTAGGTAGGTAGGTAGGTAGGTAGGTAGGTAGGTAGGTAGGTAGGTAGGTAGGTAGGTAGGTAGGTACGTGGGTAGGTAGGTAGGTAGGTAGGTAGGTAGGTAGGTAGGTAGGTAGGTAGGTAGGTAGGTAGGTAGGTTGGTGGGAAGGTAGGTAGGTAGGTTCGTAGGTAGGTAGGTAGGTAGGTAGGTAGGTAGGTAGGTAGGTAGGTAGGTAGGTAGGTTGGTGGGAAGGTAAGTAGGTAGGTTCGTAGGTAGGTAGGTAGGTAGGTACGTGGGTAGGTAGGTAGGTAGGTAGGTAGGTAGGTAGGTAGGTAGGTAGGTAGGTACGTGGGTAGGTAGGTAGGTAGGTAGGTAGGTAGGTAGGTCTTGTTTTCCAAATGAAAATTAACCATGAGTGGTCGTTTAAGAGAAATGCAAAGTAAAAACCATTTTGTATCATAGCAACCATTAAGATAAAAATCAAAACCCATTATTTTACTTGCTTTTTATAGTTTATCTAAAAGCGGTGTCTTGCTTGATGGGAGTTGTGTTTGTGTATCTCCCGGATACAAAGGAGTAGAATCTGTGTGGTTTAATCCATTATGTTTTATAACGAAGCAGATTTATCGTTCAAACTATTCAACATTTTAGTTAATGCAAACTGTTGTCCTGTATCTCAGACCATT
The DNA here is from genome assembly GCF_026914265.1 of Mya arenaria. Lineage (NCBI taxonomy): Eukaryota > Metazoa > Mollusca > Bivalvia > Myida > Myidae > Mya > Mya arenaria. The sequence goes on along the minus strand of NC_069123.1, from coordinate 31,686,598 downwards.
AAAGCCGCTGTCAGTAGTTGCTTTTTTGTTTCCTCCGTTCTTCGACAAACCTTTTGTCGAAGAGTTTCCACCTAATTTTATTTGAATTTGATATTAAACTTAATATCATTCCTTATCAACCCCTTTTAACACAAGAAGTTAGAACTTTGACGGTTTGACCATAAAAGTTTATATTCCTGTTTATCGAAGATTGTGAATACAAAATTAAGTATGATTGGTTTATTGAACGTTGATACAAAATATTTTATTAACATTTACTTGTCTATCCGATTTTATTGTGGAAAAAAGTAAAGGATAAAAGAAACAAAAACGTTAATATGTCCTTAAAGTTAGAATCAAGTAGAGTGTCAGAAGAAACGCTACATTCGAAGTGTTCTTAAAACTTTTTCTAGTGTTGGCGCGAATGTCTCTACATAAGCCAGCGCGCATGAGCAAACCGCTGAATAACCTACTCAGTACAACCAATGATTGGCTAAATGGAACGGTCGTCTTCCCAAGAAACTTTCTAATTCATTAAATCAGAATGCCTCCGATGATCCCACTGGAAGAGGCATTTGCGTAAACACTGATCATAATTTTTCCATAAAGTACATAGGCCCACGTCTACCGGAGTTTGAAAACTAAGGTGCATACACAGGAAAATGAGCTTAATAGGTTGTATAACTTTCCACTTTTACAATGGCTGTGCAAATATATGTAATACTGGAAAGGAAACTACAGGGTCAAGCCTAGTAACCAAACATTAAACGATAAAGTGTATATGATCTAAGGCGGTTGTTTGCTTATTTTATTTGTTTTGGGACGCTTTTCAATTGTTCATTGTGTGGTAATGTTTTTGAAGTTGCATTACAAGAACAGTTAAAATGTTGTGCCACAAACAAGTGATTGTTAAGTACCTATATAAATGAAGTTCTGAGTTGGAAGATGGTATTAATATAGTCATTGGGTGGTATTCAAATGCAACTTAACCTAAGGGTCATACATCATTGACTTCATTCACTGTATTGGTTAGCTATTCATAATCAGTAATCCGATTAGTTACATCATTCTAAGTTCCAATTAAGACTAATATTGAATACCAGCCCAGGTTCACATTTTCCCATATTTATGGAGTTATTATATGTTCTGCTTATGTTCCCGAAACGTCAGAAAATCACTTCGAAAATGATGAAATAAGAAAACACACATTATGTTAACCTTCATGACAAATGTCTATTGATTTAGCGATCACCGCAAAGCTTCCATCCCAATATTGTTTCCAATTTCCAGCAATTTTTCATGATTAGCTGATTACTTTGTCATGATCAAAATGCAATCCTATGGTCTGGGACATTTATTCCAAATAGGTAAATGACACGCGATGTCATCATCGTTACTAAAACATTTATTGGACATGATACAGTCTGGAAATGTTTTATTTCTGCGGCCTTACTTTGTACGTCACTTTTACGAGTGTTATACAATAATTGGCTGAGAATTCATTTAATAGAAATTACTTCATTAAAATACGCCATGGTAATATGGCTTTTAGATAAGGCCTATTAAATTTAATTAAATTCAGTTAAGGGCCTTTCACAATGCAAAAGTGGGTGGGGAAGGCCAAAAATTTAACTGTTTTGAAAATTAATGTTTAACTTAATTTTCTGGAACAATCTTTTGCAGGAGTAGAACACCTATCATTTGCAACATCTTTGTGTTTTTTTATTACAGTAATCTGATAAATTCTTGTTCTATACACGTTGCTGAACTGAAGTTGCTTATTTCACCTACACATGTTGCAACGGGTGTATTTATTATGCTTGCTTAAAGTGACACTCTTATTCAAAATCAAAGCATACACATGCAAAACAAACATAAATTTTGACTGATTAAACTTGAAATACTTACTAAATAATAATGAGACTGTAACCGTGTATTTAATAGTTGAAAATGCAAAAATATTAAATGATTGGTGAATGCTAAAAGATTTACTGTGATTAACTATAGTCTCATTACGTAGACATACTGTGTTTCATGCACATTTCTTTCAAATTAAACTCAGTATCCTTCATAGGAACCATTATTTTCGACAGTTATTTATTCTTTTTGGAATATTAAAACAAAAGTATTAAATGTGGTAAATCTTGTTTGGGAGTAATAGTGCATTTTTTTATATTGAACCTCAAAACTAATTACATTAATGTTTGGTCCTTCGAACTATTTTTTTGCACTGTGGAAGGCCTTTAAGGCAAGTTCAACCTCGTCCCTTGTAAACATAGCAAGCGTTAAAGTTAATCATGTTCTTTTTACAAATGCGAGTCAACTGTAGTTGGGGATAACATTATCAATCTTAGTTTCAGTGGTTTGATCCCCACACTCCACACATCATCTTGAATAGGGAAATTGTTATTAAAAGCCACTGACCCTATGTTCTAATTTAAAAATAAATAAATACCCACCCAAAACACATTTTTATAAACATAAACTGTCATTGATTTTTGACAGAATGAAATTCCATGACATCAGCAATATTTGAGTAACATTTGCAAGAAATAGTGCTTTAAAAAAATCTACCACATTATTTGTTTAGTTCCTCAAAAATCTTATTTTAATTTTGTTTTCATGAACATCAAAGATCCAAGACCACTTCATCGACAAACTCTCTGAGGTTGGATTCACCTTACAATTACAAGTGTTTTTAACTACACAGGAACCTGCGTAGGTTTAGCAGACATAGCTTTGTCTAGTGATTCTACGACTTCTTCTCACCCTATCTGTTATATGTGTAGGGTGGCACATGAGCCGTCCTAGCTGTCATAATGACATACCAGCGGACAATCTTAACTCGTTCGTTACAGCTCATGTCATTGCTCAAAGAAAAATTGTCACAACAGCATACCATATGTACATATAGATAATTTCCAACGGCCATATTTCTTGCCTGATGGTAACTACTCGTAGCTTGTGTACATCATTTACTAGTATTTTGAAGGGTTTATTTCATATTTTTAGGAATGCGATTGGGCCTACCCAGTCACATTATACACATTCAATTCATTCAACTGAACTCTCATTTCGTTCACGTCCCTGTACACTGTTTAAGAAACAACCATAGCAACGAAAAACACACCGTCATTAAACAGCACAAGAAACAGTCAAATATCTTGCCCGAATGTTCGGACTTCCATTAAATATAATCGGACAAATGCCACTTTGAGGAACAGTTAGTCGTTAAAGAGAACTACCAACAGTTCTCTATCTTGCCAAATTCTCATAAACAAAGTGTTATATTATTTAATTGGACCAATAAGATAGATGCAACCGTCACACCAAAGTACAAGCGGGTCAGTAGAAAAAACCACCGAGTCATGTGCTTGCCCGAAAGCAAATGCCCGGAATATATATAAATAAATGGGACTCTGCCAACTTGTTCTATCGCCCGTTAGGAGCAGTTTTCTCGACGAAGTACAAGCATCGCTTAGACAGCACTACCAACTACCTTCATTCTTGTCAGAAGGTAGAAATGCTCGGAATAGAGAGTACATTATTTAATTTAACCAACCATATCCTTGTATATTTTAGGAGCAACTGTCACAACGAAATACAAGAGGTCCTAAGAGAGCACTACCAAAGGCCTTATTTCCTGCCCGAAGGATCGGAATCAAGTGCACTTGACTGGATTTTCATGGGCGGACCAGGACCGGGAGCGTTTGTTCACGTGCGTACGCATACAGTTATTCAAACGGTTATACATTTTTTTAAAAAAATCTCAAAATGTATTTATAACAGGATCGACATCAATTCAAAGCGGGAAAAGTGACCTTACAAATGACATGTTTTGTATGTCGTTTATTTCGAGTTTTCGTTATTTCGAAGTATGTCCAGATGTCAGAACGTCTTCGATATAGCGAGTTTTGACTGTAGTTCCCTTTATAGGGATCCTTAAAATTCCACTTGGCTCGAGGCCTTTCAGAGAACGTTTTCCTGGTTTTACAAAGTGAACATATCGCTGGTTACTACCTTAGACATGATATTGAGAGTTTCGTATCAGCCTGATGCAATTTTTACAATCGCGGTGTATTTTCATTCGACATGAAGCAGACAAAACGAGTTAACTCAGATTACAGTTAACAGTTTATTTCCACATTTTCTAGACCAAAATGCCCATGCGTATACATTATATAATAAATAAACATGTTTTTAAACAAAGTCATGGTACAATACATTCGTAAAAGCGACTGAACAAAATATAAATACATGTACAGCAAATCATGTTGTATCAAGCTTATGTTACGCGCAATACACAATATCTCTCTCTCATCTGCTTTATACACCAAGGTTTCCGTTTACATCAATAACATTTTTCAATTTAAATAATGCAATAAGTTTAGGTATATTCGGTGTGGTATAATAATATTTTTACAAGTCTTACATAGGGCGGGCCTCGACGGTGGCACGATTTCTGGCCGTAATGAGAGACATAAAATTATTTTAGTTCGGCTGGGCCCAATATCATGAACACACTTAAGTAACTGTTATAATATCTCAATATCAGTCTCAACTCGTTTAATCAGATAGCATCAAAAGTTATTGAAAATAATGTTGTAAACCCTTTAAATCTGAATTTGTTGATTAGAACCTTTGGTCTAGATTCCAAGGGAAAAGAAATTCTACAGCCAAAGAAGTACTCGAGTATAAATCATTGTTTTTTTTTAACAATTACTCAAACATGTTTTTTTTGCTTTAGAATTAGGTTTATTTGTTAAATTGAAAAACTCTTTTTAACAACACATTCTATGATAAAATACGATATCAAAAGGTATAAATGCATGCAATACTTTTAATTATACTATGTTTTTATGTGGTAAAATGAGATTGAGATTTGGGTGTTGACTGAAGTTATTTCGTGATATTTGGGCCTGACCTTTCTGTTAATCGTAACGAAAGACGTTTTTCATTAGACGTTGTAAAACCACGTAGAATAACAGTTATTGTAGGCTCGAGAGACGTAAAGGGAAATTGTTAACTATTTGAAATATACTTCGAATGACAGCATTTTTACCTGGGGTGTTATTCAATATGGAATTTAAGTCAGTCATACATCATTGACTCCATTCACAGTATAGGTCCGTTACTTATATGGGGTTATCCTATCAGCTACATTTTTCTTAGATCCAATTTTTGGTTTTTGATTTTTGACCGTAGCGAGATAAATTTTAAATATGTTTTCAGTTAGATTACGTAGAGCGGCCGTCATGGCAAGCGCAGATTTCAGGCCGTAAGACGTGGACACTTGTACCTTCCCCTGAGTGTGAGGACAGATGTTCTAGCATGAACGTTACGGTGCACAAGGGAGACATTTGTAAGAAAACATTTATGTTGTTATTTTGTCTCCTTATGTTTGGTTTACGTTTTGTTAGCATTACTTAATATGTCAGACACATTTGGTGGTTGATTTGTGCCATTTCATGTTTTCGAAAATGAGTCAGGTAGTGGGACGAAAAAGGTGACAGTATGCGAAATGATAATGCGGGCGACGGGGCGCAAAGTCGCAAAATGACGAGTTGACAATGTGACAATGCGCCAATTTGCGTCCATTAGGCAATTTAGTCCACCATCAGGCAGTTGCCGCATTGTCGCACTGTCGATTTTCGCTACTGCGCCACGCAAATACGGAAACACGTAATGGAAGTAATCAGCTATCATAGTTAAATGTGATCTGAAAAAAAGGTAATTGACAAGCACAAACTACATCCACGGTATGGAAATGACACTTTCGGTTGTTGTTGTTGTTGTTGATTTTATAAAGGCCAGTTTGCCCGCGCCCTATAATGACAACGTCACATCCCCAAGTGTGACTTATGCTCAATTTTGAAGCCAAAGGGGTGTTTTGCCCCCACCGGTTGATGGGATATTCGCCAAAGGAGTAACTTTGTACCAAAAAGGCCTTCTTAATAAGCAAAATATTACTCAAGATCATCTAGCTGTCTTAGAATACTACCTCATTGGATGACACATTGTCAAAGCACAAACTAACGCAGGGATTGTGTTTCGGATGAGTGGCAGTAAGCGGACCTTCAAACACCCGCGAAAGTTGAAATTCGTAATGATTGTCTATCTGCAATTCCATTGGCAGCAAACGTAAATTGTTTTCTATGTGAACGTTCTCTTTCTACTACTTAAGTCTACGTTTATTTTTAATTTGTGTCAGAAAGTAGTGGTATAATCTAAATCAGTATGTGCCTTCATCTAAAATAAGTTTAGGGTAAACTTTTCAAATCTCTTTGAAAACTGCCAATAATTTATAGTATTACAGCATGCGGTCGCAAAGTTGCTCTTGCTGTATATATCTGCTGGGCAGACTGTTTCTACAACGAACTGAAATGTTTGAAATACAGTCGAAACCCATTGGCTCGATATTCCAGGGACTGACCAAAATACCTCGAGCCTCGCGAATATCGAGCCAAGTGGGAATGCTTATATAGTGAAGAAAAAGGTCCTTTACATCAAATTCGAACCAACGAGGAAATCGAGCCAGCGGGGTTCGATTGTACCATGTTTATGTAAACGGTTTTTATTTCAAATTTCGCTATTTGGTCTAACCCTGAGACTCATGCTATCAAAACGGAAATACATTTAGATAAAAGCTACCGCGTTCCTATTTCAGCTGATAATTTGGAAGTTATTTACTTTAAACACATTCAGGATTTAAATTTTTGTTAGAAAGAAAAAAAAGGGCATACGTGCAGTTTTACATGTTTTCTGACAGTATTACAAAGTTTTGAAAGGCACACATTTCCTTATTGTTTTCCTGACATGACTGTAACATAAAACGGTAGGTGAATAAGAGTGGTATTAAATACAGATCTTGGTTTCATATGTTAGTAGCTTAGCTTCATCATTATGTCTTATGTTCTTTTCAACATGAACAATTTGCATTTCATTTAAACTTTTCAGGTTTTTAATTACCGGCACGTCTAAAAATACACAAGGTGCAAATTTGCTCATGTGGTACACTCTCCATCCTAATTAAAATCGCACTGTGACGTTTACTTACTGAGCTTTTTTTAAAAATCATATTAATATTTTCTGCCAAGTGTACCAAGTTTTAAAATTTTAACATAATGTGCACATTTATTTTCAAAACATGACGCCATTATACAAGAACTTCCTGTTGCATGAGTAAGAAAATAAAATATTTCATTGAAAAAAAAATGGAATCAATATGATGCATTTAAAATAACTTTAAATACAATAGATTTGCCCTTCGAATATCGAATCGCGTGTGCTGAATTGCTAAGAACTACTTTGATGCCGAGTTGAATCTCGATTAACACAGCACATTAGTATCTGCTTCCTTTTTAATTGCTAACCAATAACAATATTGGCTTCAGCTCAGTATGTCTGAACTGATTTTACAACGTGACATTTCTGTGAAAGAGCGATAAAAGATTAATAAATGAAACACTCGAGAATGCACATGTTTTGTATTTATTGAAAAAACAATAACACTTTTAAGGTTTTTTTTTAAAGTTTTTTTTCAAAACAACAAATACAAAAACAAAAAAACAACACAATGAATGAAAATTATAAATTTTCTTTTATTAAACAACAACTGAACCATTGTTAACGGTATAATAGTTAAATGTGAAACATGTGCTTTTGTTTTGTAATACTTTTAGGACTAAAAGTCTTGATAATGGCTGTAATTGATTGTGGTCTAACAAATTTACACGAAAAAAAGCGGTTAAATATTCAAATACATGCATTTTTCTGATTTTGTGAATTCATTGTATATTTCAGTTGTGATTGACACGAACCAGTGGTACCATGCCACCCACATCCACCAAGGCGAAATCAGCATTACTATTGGATCGGAATACGACTAGACAATACAAGAACAAAATTTGATTCATTTGCAACATAACTCCAGAAGCCGTACTTTAGAAGCCTTTCAAGTTAAAATTGTACATTCTACTCAAATTCAATAACATATTTAACTTATTCCACAGGTAGATGGTGAAATGATTGATAAACTATTCAAGTAAAATACAGAAACTCAACTTTAAAAAACACACAGAAAAATATTCAGAAGCGTTGTTTTTTTCAAGAAACATAACAATTTAAAAATGAATATTAGACATTATATATAAAAGACTTTTTTAAGATTCTTCTCCAATACGGCCTCTGCGAGTCTTACAAGTATAATTCGTTACCCATTGCTGTAAGAGTGTCAGTAAGACTGTACAACTTTGAATATCCTGCCAAACAATGGCATGCCATGCACATACAATATTGTTGCATCCAGGTCTTTTGATTCTTGTTTAATGAACATCGACTTAAACATCCATAAGTTTACAGAATATATTACGCAGGTATTTTGGATGAATTCAGATATTTCATAACTAATTCGGTCAATGAAGTCTGCTTGAGAAAATTATCATATAAAACTTAAAAAAAACTTTATGATACTTTGAGAAATGTGATGAAAAAATACAAAAATGTGCCATGTTCGTCCAATATCTTTGTAAACGACTAAATATAGAGAAAACAAAATCAACAAAGGAGAAAAAAATCAACACCTTTAATAGACAATGGCAACAGTTAGAAAACTTGTTATTTTAGTAAAACTGCTCTACTATGTAGAAGTATGTTAAGTGACTTGTATATCTAAATGTCCACAGATACTGTTTTTTAAAATATCTATTCTGTTTTAAAGTAAGTAGTTATTTTCCACACAAAAATTTACGTTTATGTTATATACACCATTCCAAAATAACTAAAAACGAATCAGCTTTCCGATTTGTTTCTACCATTTTTGTTGTAGAAAATAAGTCCCAAATAATGACTGGTTTTGGTAAACAAAGACTTATATCTATATGAATTTGTTCACATTGATATGTTTTGGTAAAACACTTTTTTTGCATGATATACATATACATGTACCTGCATTTTATAATTGTGTGTATGAATGTATATTTGGCTAATAAAAACAGAAACCATAAGATTGTGCAACTTTTTAGTATGTCGTGTACCGATTGCCAAACTAGATACACTATCGCAAATTTGATCGAACTTCGCATTTTGGGATGACATGTTGTTGTTTCTGTGGAAAAAGTAACCACCGCGGTAAGTAAATAAAAATATATTCTTAAACTGAAATGAATTCGATTGGCGTAACTTGGGTCGTTGCTGAAGGTTCTAGTAACAACAGTGTACATTTGTGTTGATAAACATTCCATTCTAACATAACTTCACTGTTTTTAATGGAAATCAGTACAATAATCTTTAAGTGATAGGTGAAACTCAGTTTAACTTGTCCCTGTAGTTTTCATTGTATAATTAATACAAATATACCGTTACGTCAAACTCGCGTCTTTGATAAATATTTTATGTCTGCTCATAAGAATACAAAAAATGCATATGTATGTACAAATAGGGTCACATCATTTGAAAGAAAATATATCAAACCTTTTGAATTTAATTAAAACATACGTACAACAACCTTCCACACGTTGCACTCGTACATAATAGTAGGTGTTTATACATGCATAGATCACATTCAATCTGTTTTCACGCCAAAATATGTCAACTCTTGATAAAACACAGCAAAAGCGCAAGTAATTTCTTGATATAAATAAATAATTATTTTAATATCACAATATAAATAATATATATGAGGCTTTTTGATTATCATTTTTATATTAATATCTACATGGCCACAAATACTCCAGTTAAAAAAAGCGTCAAAATGGCTAATATTTGTACAGAAATCATACGATTTGTTTTCGCTTTGATCATTAAAGTCAAATGAATAAAACTTAATAATGCATTAAAATTAAATCGTTTCTTTCGTTCATCTATAGATTGTCCCCCTCAGACTCCTTCGTTTGAGACAATAGTAATTGTAGACATGAAAAAAGCAATGTACATAATTAAAACATGCAAAAACAAATAACTACGACATCACGTGTTATAACACAAAGAAACTAACCACTCTGTTATTGCAGTATTTACATGGTCGTGCATAAATAATTTCGAATGGAGTACATGTGATTTTAAAAATATCACAACAATGGATGAGTATCACAGTTCGTTCTAAATGTCAAAATGTCTTAGTTCAAAAACATTTTTCGAATGAATATTTCTGAATATATTCTATTTATTTCAGAACTAAGGTTTTTTTTCATTTCTTATTTGATTTTCCAATCAAAATGTTTAAACGAATTGGTAACCCGGTCATATATTTAACTGAATATCTTGTCATACCCTCATTGAAAAGATGGGCTCAAAGGTCGTAACGCATTCGTTTGCATAACAATATGTCGCAAAACATCATCTGCTGCAAATGATACATATAAAAGTACAGATTATATGTCCAAGAACATAATCTCAAAAACACACACTATAGTTTAATCGAAATCAAAAATCAGATGAGATTGTTCATATCGGAGCGTCTGTCAAACGCCCTGTCAAGCGGGTTTTGACCGAATAATTTTCTCACATTACATTTCGTCTTAATGAACTGCGAACACCGCGATGTCAGCCAGGTGGTTCATTCCTATGTAAAACTTCCCAGCACGGTAGGCAACGCAGTTAGGATCGCTCAGCTTATCAGTGGAAGCATGCTTATCTATTGCAGATTGAGAATCTACAATGTTAATTTCAGTGGCAGTATCAGAATTCATGTCAATCTGATACATTCCGGCTTTCTTTGACTTCTCATTTCCCCTGGAGCAAACTACAGGGTATGCGTTTTTTGTCCCTGTTTCGGTATAAATCGCAATTCCTCGTGCGTCAGCGAGTTTTACTTCCGACCAAACTTTGCCGTCAAATGTCATTGTAATAATTCTACAGCCAGAGGAAGTTTCCGCCTTGTCTATAATGTGCACAAAATTGTCGAAATTTGAACTCAACGCAACGTGCTTTGGTTCATGTAGTATGAGATTTTCATTTTGGAAAGACTGTAAGACTGCTCTGCTTTGTATGTCAAACACCTTTACGGAGCAAGGGTCTTCGCAACATACAATGAGCTTTGTGTCTTGTAGGTTGGCAATTCCCCTGCACTTACTCTCTGTGTTAATGGTACGGGAATTGTCCTCTTTATTCAGACGAATGCTTCCGGGTTGGTTTTGTACTGAATAAAATCTGATCGACTTTGCTTTATGAAAGGTAACTGCGACAAAGGTTTGAGAATCTCGATTAACAGCAGTTACGTCCCATGGATCGTCTTCGCCGGTAAGAGTGCGATGTGGTCTTTGAGAATCATCGCTTATGCAAACCATGTGGAGACATTTTCCAAAAGCATCTGCCGCCACAAGCATATCATCGTCCACAAAGCATATTCCAGATATGAAGCTGCGTCTATCTCCTTTTAAATGCATTTTCTTTTCAAACTTTAGTTTGATTGGGGGTGGCTTTGTTTCTATTTTAGACATTTTTCTGTCAGAATTGACAGGATTGTACATCGTGACGACCGACCCGGACCTTCTGGAATATTTATTATAAAAATAATCACAAAGCAGCTTTAAAACCCACAAACGCGATCCCGAGGTAATCTCACAATGTGTAACTCTAACCCTTAGCCTGAGAGAAAGGAGAAACGTACTATTTGACACGGATTAAACTAGGGATGCAAGATTCGATCGAACGTTGGACATTCGAATGCCAAAATCTATATTTGAATATTCGTTTTTTGTTGTTAAATAAATAAAATAAGAAACCTTTTGCCTGTGTTGTTATGTATAAGGTTCGATTCTCTTATTGTTTTTTTACAACAATTTGCCGCTTATGCCAGAGGCGAGAAAGTGATAACAATACACTGCATATTGCCTTATGTAAATTAAGGACCCATCGTCGGATGCTATAAATCAGTCCCCGTAATTTACAATAACTCGCTAGACAAGTGACTTCAAATAAGTTTCAATTATTTTCGGTAAAATTAAAATAACTATGCCAATTATTGATTTAAGGAATCGGCCACCACACCGAAGTGTTGTCTTAGGGGACAATCAAACTGTGTAATATTGTTCGAATCGGCGTGATGATATGATCTAGTTTTGAGCCATAAACTGTTTGCCATGCTTCGATATAACGTTCAACGGGCGATGAAATGAACCTTTTTAGTATAGCGTTTCACAATACATTTTCTACATTGTTTAAAATAGATGAGTCCAAATCCACGTTTGTTTTCATTTTATTATTTTACTAGTTCCAGAAATGGTTTGGGTTTTCCATAGTTATATTAAGTAAAGATCAATCCCAGAACGAAGATGCGAGGGTAAGCAGTTCTCTCAGCGAGAATTGTGGATCGTCGGATATTAACGTCCCAATGTTGGCGCAAAATGTCATTCAACCGGCAATTTATTCTTTTCTCGGATCTACCTTCGCCTTGTTTGCAAATAACAAAGCAGTGCAATTGGTATTATTGGTTTAGGTTCTTAGATTATTTAAAAATGCATTGCTTTTTGGGGATTTTTTTTCTTTCTGAAAATGGGGAATGTGAGAGGCTTATTTGAGGAAAAAGGGTATGTCGCTTGGGGAAGAACATTGTAGCCGGGTATTGTTTACGAAGAAGGGTAAAATGGCCCTGGCTATTACAATAGCGAATAATAATAGTTTACTACATCTTCCAAAATATTCATTTTGGTTTTCGAATATTCGAAAATTCGATCGAAAGAATGACCGAATATTTGAATATCAATTTTGTCACTCGTTTGCATCCCTAGATTAAACACACAATACTATTTGCTTCTGATTTCGTTCATGCCCAGAACACCGCAGTGCTTGCAGCAAAAATCAAAATTGTGATCATCTGGCTATAATATACTCAATGCTGATATTGAAAAAAACACGGCATCTTTGGCAGTATTACTGCAAATGGTAATAATTCATTTTGGATTTACCTATAACTGGTTTTCTCCCTGCTGCCAGACTCTGCAAACAAAATTGAATAAATTTAAGTTATTATTGTTATACATATTGGACAACTATAGGGCTGAGTAATTATCACCTAATTTAACCATGCTCCCACCCCTCCAGCTCCTGCTTTTGCCTATTGATCCAGATTCAAATACTTGTATATGCAATGTGTGTTGTATTGTTACATTACTCTCGTTGAAGAGCCTTATCATTAATTGTTTGTTTGGGCTTGTTCACACAGTTTCCATTCAATTATGTTTCTTTTCCGAACAATTAAATGTAGCATATCAATTTACATTTCTGTTAAAGCACAACCAACCATCCTTTGTTGGACTTTCATAGCGTCATACATACAAAACAATTTGCTTTTCGAGTTGTGCACTTCCGAAAACTAACCGAGATTGGTGTCCGCTTTGCAATCATTTGATTACAGAAATATATGAGTCGGAGGATAACATGCTATCATTAAGAGTATATAGGTAATTGTACAACGGGTGTAATATAACACTTTTATGAAATAAATGATATTCAATTTGACACAACTATGAAAACCATACCAGACTGTGTTTTTGTCAATATACCATCGAAATATTACACTTACAGTCTCACTGTACTTACTGTCTCAACTTTGATAATAATAGCAACTGCTAGATCAACAACATAAACAAAGCTTAATGTAAAAATATGCTAAGATAAATTAATTGAATTTGACCAAAAAAGTATAGCTTACGTTCTGTTTGTACTATATCTACTATTCCGTCCTTGACATCATCTTCCTCTTTCACTCCGTCCCGAGCGCATGCCACCATTCTATATTTTAGAAGAGGATGCCCGCCATTGAACTTTTCCAGGAATTTATTAAATGTACTGCTCTCAAAAGTAACCACGACTTGTATTGCGTTCTCCTTTGCCATTGCATGTAACGTGTCAAAGGTAAGCATATCAAACTCGGAAGTGTTTGGCAAAATACGTAATATCACCAGTTTGACGTAATCTGTATCGATATGCTTTATATCTCCTGGACGAGATAGTATCAATGTATGTTGCTGAAAGTCACCGTCGATGGCTATGTCCTTAATCACTGACATTATAAGGTGATCTTTGGATCCAACCAGTGCAAGCGTTTTTTTGTCTTTTAACGTTCCCTTTGCCTTAGTGATAAAGTCTCCACCAATTTTGTAGCTGCATAAATTTTTAAGAATGCAATCGGACTGTCCTGCAAAAAGAGCAGTACATTGATGTATCAGTAATCAATTAATAACAGGGCATTTCATGTTTTTGTAGTGCAATAAAATGTAGTTGGGATACATTTTTGAATTTGCCTTATTGAAATATGTGTTCAGAAGAAGACGGAAAGGTTTTACGCCAACTTAATGTTTTGTTTCAGATTTTTTTGTATTTAAAGCATGATGCAGAAAGATATTCGGGGGTAAGCATATAGTACATATAGAAAGAGAATGTGGCAGTCTCATCAAATAACACTTGATTTTACGACTACGAGACAAACCTATTTTGTAAAATGTACTTACTAAGTAGGTGAGCTAATGTTTTGTTTGACAAAACATCACGTCGCTGACCTGTAAAGACAACAATGCCATAAAAAAACTTTCATGACAATGTAAATACACGACTTGGGAGCGTAATTTGAATGTGAAATTCAACTACCAGAGGAAATTCATCGTTTATGTTGTGAAATTCATTTTTGCATGAACTTTCATTGTCTAAATACGAGTAAGTGTAGATGACAATTTACCTTCAGCAATATATATTGGTTTGTCTTCGGTAGTTTTTCGATACTTCTCCAAAGCATTTTTCAAAGGTGTACAATCTTCTCCCAGAACCTTGACTGCTTCACCAAGAAGACTTTTGTCCGTTACAATGATGACTCGGAGTTTTCCGATATTAGCCTCGAACGATTTACTGTACAAACTCTCGAGAGTGTTTTGAATGTTCTCAGTTCGAGCTTTGGAAAATATGTATTGACCAAATGGATTCTTCCAAAGGACAGTTTTAATCTTGTCTCCTTTAACCGCCGTCCAACATTCTGTACTTTGGATTTCAACGCAGTTATCTTGATCGTAGTCGTCAAACTCCTTGATTGCAGCCAATGCGAGTTTAAGGCAATACCCTTTATCATCCCCGGTTAAAACAACGAATCTGTTCTTCTCGAGAGTATCTTTAACTTCCTTAATATCATTTGCATTGTCTGGTATGAACGACTCGTCTAGCTCCTTTTTCATTGTTTCGGCAAAATTTCCTGAAAATGTCGATCACATCAGTTCTCATCGAATATTCATCTGATAACAAGAACATAATGCTAAATATGGAAGCAGTATGCATTCATATGTAAATAAGATTAATTTATTCCTATAGCAGACATGAGCGCCAAGATGGCACCATATTGCTCACCTGATAGGGCAAAGTGTTCTAAAAAAAATGATCGGACAACATACTGGATCGTTTTCTGAACGGGCGTATAAAATATGAAAAATATGGATTAAAAAGTTACAAAAGGCCTCAACCCTTACAATATTAAAGTTGGAGTTATATAACTTGTCACAAAAGAGCACATTGTTTAAGAAAAATGTATAAAACGTCAATTTTGGAGCGGAACTATGAAAATCTGCGATCTGATCTTTTATCAGCAGTCTTTTATCACTTGTTTGCAGATATTTACGCAAGGATTTGCTTGTTCCAAGACAAAAAATAAAATAGTTGTCAAAACCTGTCAGAGTATCGCTTTAGGCCGTTTGGTTTTCTTAGTTTACGGGCTCATTTTGTTATGTTCCATTTTGACACAACCAACTATATACCAATACTTGGCACTAGTTTTTGTCATTGTTATTTGATCATCGAAAAATATTTATGTGGAGGTAATTTTTGCGAAGTACGGCAAAACTAGCAGTAACTTAATATGGAATTCATGTCTTATTCATGTCATATTTGAACCCAGTGATCTTAGCAACAATCTTTCATGCAATCGATATTCTTATACAATACCTTTTTGTCCCGCTTGTCCGTCAAAACGAAATTTAAGAAGACTGCCTGAACTATTATGAAATATATTGGTTTGCCATTATCGTGATTTGAATAAGGCCAAAAAAATTGTTTGTTTAGGGTAACCTTCCCAAAATTTCTAGGTAGGGTAGGTAGGGATTTTTTTTTTTTTTTTTTTTTTTTTTTTAAAATCAGTCGTAAGTTCAGAGTGTTTTCTTGCACATGGCAGTGTTTCCTACATTACTGTCATTGCCTGACTTTGTTTTATCATATAAACAATAATTCTGATTAAAATCTGCATTTATCCGCCCTTCGTAACTCTCTATTCGCTAACGAATATTTTTTTTGCTCAGAAACGGAAAAAAATAGTTAGGGTCGGCGCATTTTTATAGGTAGGGTCGGGTTACCCGAAACCGACATATTCTTTTAGGCCTAATGAGGACTACATAATCAATAACAAACTTTGATAAAGTTAAATCAATTATCTTTTAAAAAGGTAAATTGGCGTAATTGCAGGTCTCCAAACAATTAAATACTTCAAGTAAAACAATTGATAATATGTCTTTTTAATCAGAACCCAGTGAATATCGGTCTTCGAATTCTGTTTTTAAACAACGAAATTATACTTAAGGCTTTATATATTATAGACTGGCCTGTAGTTTATTAAGATGTAACAACCTGTTAAATAGTGCAGGGTGCACGTGTGTTAAAAAGAAGCTTGTTGTTTTGAGCAGACAAAAAAGAACCTATATTCGTGCTTGTATATTTATGTACATATACACATTTCATCTAATGTTGAGTTTTTAAGGGACTAAACAGTCCAGATGATACAACTGTTGGAGAAAAAAAAGAAAATTGTCAAACATTTGCAAAACAATGACGTCGTTGTGTACAACGCGTTGAATCTTACTTACTGGTGTAGTACATCGCTTACGACACATGCATCTTTGGCAGTTTTTGCGTTTTTTTTCCAATTCGAAGTTTACAAGAGTTGTCTACCACGTAAATCCCAGTAAGTAATCTAGCGTCGGTATATTTATCTGTTCTCATAATTAGATTTAGGGGTTATTAAGATTTAAGTGGGGAGACCATTTAGAGCTTTTTTAAACACAGATGGGAGAGCAACATGATTTTTGCGTTTATAATTTAACCATACAAGATGTATTATCGGCCTCCTACTAGTTCGCATTGACAGTATTAGGCTTGTTTTGAGGAAATACTGTAGTTGCCGAGTTTTGGACCATCTGGTGTCTAGTACCTTTAAACTCGTTTGCGAAATTTTTCTATAAAGTTGTGCTTGTTGATTCACTCATATGTGAATCTTACATTTTTCAAACTCTTACAATGTAAACGTAGCTTGATGACTTAGTGAAAAAGTAGTGTTTCGCAATCTCTAAAATCGTACTTTTCTTAATACGTATACGCACTTATTTTTTAAATAAATACAGTAAAAACTTGAACATATGAATCAAGAAGTTGTTTTCTTAAGGAAAATGGGATATATGTTAACATATTTAATGGCATTCTATCACTGTAAATACCTGCCAATATGAATACTAAAAAAGTCTATATAACCCCCCCCCCCCCAAAAAAAAAAAACCCCTGAAAAACATATGCGTCAGCAGTTTGAATGCCTTGACCTACCTTTGAGTTTTTCTAGCATATGGTCATCTGTCACCAGTCTTTTTCTTGTTCGACCTGAAATGTTTCAATTAAAAGTTTGACTGTTTTTGACGTATTCTTCAAGTATTCTCGTACATAATCCTTAACTAACATATACATTAGTATGAGTTGTTTCATTGAAATTGTTAACATGGTTTAGATTGTTTAATTTGTCTACATGCTAATTCCTAAAATTAATTATGAGTATTTATATATGCTTTCCGGTGATTTATAGAGACTTATCAGTGACATAAAATGGTATTATGTAAGTGTTTGAAGCACTGCATTTATAATTTGATGTTTTCCACTGTTTTGGAACTTTAGCCCACCCTAACTTCAAAATCACCCGATAGGTACACAGTTTCAACGGCATTATTTACGAACTGCCACGCCTGTCAGAAAAAAACTAAAATTATTTTTCATTTTATATTCTTTTTAGCCATATAATAAAAGAAAAAAAAAAGTTTGTTAAAATGAAGGATTGCAATATATTTCACCTCATGAAATATTGCTTTTGAAGCTGTTTCGGTCAATTATACTACACTTAAATACTCATCATATATGTACCACATTAACGATTATGTTTTCGATATATTAACTATATTATGCAACATATTTATAAATTAAACATGTATTCAAGTTTAAGGCCACATTTAGTTAATCGTAATTTATGCTCCGTCTTATTCCGATCTATATTAACATACCAGACTTGTCAACTTCTGTCCTGGTAACGTCTTCAAGAATTTGCTTTGTTTCCTCCAGTGTTTTGCCTAAAATGTCTTCGTGAGCACTGAATTTATTCAGGATCTTTCTGACTATCTGATCTGAATCCTCACGTTTGCCTGCACTGTCAATCTTTTTCTTTATTTCATCTTCAAATTCTACATCGCGTAACTCGTTTAGAATAGCGTTAATCGAATTATTCAATTCAGCAACCCTTTTTTCGTAGATATCGGTTTCAATCGATGTGGAATGAAATATATCATTTCTAATTTCTTTCATTTCTTTTACGGCGTTTTTTGAATTCGCAAGGGGGAAAAGAAGAACTATCATCGAAGATAGAGTAGACACATCCCATTTCTCTTCATTCGAATCGGAATCAAAAATTAGCTGAAAATCTTTTCGACTCAATTTCTTTAGGTCTTTTTTCTTTGTATCCAAAAAGGTTTTCAGGTCACAAAACTGATCCTTTGCTTCTGAAATTGCGTAATGTTCCAAATACTTCCTCAAAACAACCGGACAAATATCGATAAGAATTACAACCAGTCGACAAAACGTACTCGCCATTTCTGTTAAGTTGGTACTTGCCTGTAAAAAACATATGATGCAATAACAACATTCTCATTCCTAAAAACGTTTGGAACACGATTGTTTTTAATTAGAAATTATGAAGAAGAAACGTGAGTGATTTATCGGAACTACCCAATTGCCGTCCGATTCAATAAATTTCTACTATAACAATTACAACTAATTTCATATTATGTACAGCTTACCTCAGGAATATAAAAGGAATTGTTACACTAAGTTAATATCATCGATACGGCACCAACGTCTTAAGTAAAACACATAAATAAGTCGAAAGTAGAATTAAGTTTACTTTATTTCCAACAAGAACGTCCGTCATTCCGTGCACTAGCATAAAACTGACTCCGTCTTTTAAACATAAACTGATTTTGTTTGTACCATTTTCAGAAAATGATTACGGAATTTATTTCCTGGTAAAATAATCTTTAAATAAAGTACAGATATTACTACAGATTGTATAACCTTGTGAGCGATAAGTCAGCTGTTATATACGAATACAATATATCAGATAACAACTCCTTCAAGGTCACTTGTCTTCAGGGAAGAAAAATACAGTCGATATCCGTTGGCCGTTGTATTACGTAACAGTTTGAAGAATTGTGATAAAAATAGCAAATGTACTGCGACATGTGAAAGTACGTTTGTCCATGTATAAGTGGTCAATACTTTTCTTTTGTCCAATGGGAAGGCAGTATATTACTTTATTGCAGGAATTCAGTAGTCGGAATATGAATCATGCTAAGCGATCTATATAAACAGTCGCTGGTCTATTTAGTACGTAGTTTACACAATAAAATGGTCCTCTTGAAAAGGCAAGGGTTGTTGGTATACACTTTTAAATTAATTGCTATGCGTTAACCATTACTTTAATTAATGTTGATACTTAAGTGCATTATAGGCCCGACGGGCCGGGTGTAGTTGTTCGTAGTTTAGATTTAATTTATGTCAGTGTAGAAATGGGAGAGGAGGACCACCTTCGGACTACCTTGGGACCACCTTGAGGACGGGAGGAAAAACCAACTTGGAACTACCTTAGGACTACCTTGAGGAGGGGATGAGAACCACCTTAAAGCCAACGAACCACCTTGAGACCACTTTAAGGAGGGAAGGAGAACCACCTAGGGACTACCTTGAGGAGGGGAGGAGAACCACATTGGGACCACCTTGAGGAGGGGAGGAGAACCACCTAGGGAATACATTGAGGAGGGGAGGAGAACCACTTTGGGACCACCTTGAGGAGGGGAGAAGAACCACCTAGGGACTACAATGAGGAGGGGAGGAGAACCACCTTGGGACCACCTTGAGGAGGGATGGAGAACCACCTAGGGACTACATTGAGGAGGGGGGGGGAACCACATTCGGACCACATTGAGGAGGGGATGAGAACCACGTTGGGACTAGCTTGGGGCCACCTTGAGGAGGGGATGAGAACCACCTTGGTACCACCTTGGGGCCACCTTGAGGAGGGGATGAGAACCACCTTGGTGCCGCCTTGGGGCCACCTTGAGGGGGATGAGAACCACCTTGGTACCACCGTGGGGCCACCTTGAGGAGGGGAGGAGAACCACCTTGGGACTACCTTGGGACCAGCTTGAGGAGGGGATGAGAACCACCTTGGGACTACCTTGAAGAGGGAAGGAGAACCACCTTGAGACTACCTTTGGACCACCTTGAGGAAGGGAGGGAAGCGGAACCACCTTGGGACCACATTGGGACCGCCTTGAGGAGGGGAGGGGAACCACATTTGGACCACATTGGGACCGCCTTTAGGAGGAGGGAACCTCCTAGGGACCACATTGGGACCACCTTGAAGAGAAGATGAGAACCACCTTGGGACTACCTTGGGACCGCATTGACGAGGGGAGGAGAATCACATGGGGACAACATTAAGACCACTATGAGGAGGGAAGGAGAACCACCTTAGGACTACCTTGGGACCACCATGAGGAGGGGAGGAGAACCACATTGGGACTACATTGGGACCACCATGAAGAGGGGAGGATAACAACCTGGGGACAACATTGGGACCGCCATGAGGATGGGAAGGGAAATACCTTGGGACTACCTTGACAATGGGAGGAGAACCACCTCTAGCCAACGAACCACCTTAGGACTACCTTGGGACCACCACAAGGAGGGGAGGAGATCAACATTTGGACCATCTTGTGATCATCTTGAGGAGGGGAAGAGAATCACATTGAGCCAACGAACCGCCTTGATACAACATTGGGATCGCCTTGAAAAGGGAAGGAGAACCACCTTGGTCCAACGAACCACCATGAGACCACCTTGGGACCACCAGAGGAGGGGAGGAGAACCACCTTGGGTCAACGAACCACATTGGGACTACCTTAGGTCCACCTTGAGAAGGGGAGGAGAATTACATTGATTCAACGAACCACCTTGGGACTACCTTGGGACAACTTTGTGGAGGGGAGGAAAACCACCTTGAGTTAACGAACCACCTTGGAACCACATTGGGACCACCTTCAGGAGGGGACGAGAACCACCTTAAGCAAACGAACCACATTGGGACCACATGAGGAGGGGAGGAGAACCACCTTGATTCAACGAACCACCTTGGGACTACCTTGGCACCACCGGAGGAGGGGAGGAGAACCAACTTGAGTTAACGAACTACCTTGGGACCACCTTGGGACCCCTGAGGAGGGGAGGAGAACCACCTTGAACCAACGAACCTCTTTAAGACTACCTTAGGACCGCCTTAAGGTGGAGAAGAGAACCACCTTGAGCCAACGAACCACTTTGGGACTATATTGGGACCACCTTGAGGAGGGAAGGAGAAGCACCTTTAGACAACGAATCACTTGGAATTCCCTTGGGACCGCCTTGAGGAGGAGAGGAGAATCACCTTGAGACAACGAATCACTTGGGATTCCCTTGAGACCGCCTTGAGGAGGGGAGGAGAACCACCTTGAGATAACGAATCACTTGGGATTCCCTTGGGACCGCCTTGAGGATGGGAGGAGAACCACATTGAGACAACGAATCTCTTGGGATTCCCTTGGGACCGCCTTGAGGAGGGGGGGGGGAACTACTTTGAGCTAACGAACCATCTGAGAAGTTCCTAGAGACCTCCTGAAGGAGGGGAGGAGAACCACCTTGAGCCAACGAACCACCTTAGGACTATCTTGGGTCCACCTTGAAGAGGGGAGGAGAACCAACTTAAGCCAACGAACCACCTTGGGACCTCCTGAGGAGGGGAGGAGAACCACATCGAGCCAACGAACCACCTAAGGACTACCGTAGGACCACCATGAGGAGGAGAGGAGAACCACCTTGATTTAACAAACCACCGTAGGACTACCTTGGGACCACCATGAGGAGGGTGGGAGATCCACCTTGGTACCATCTTGTGATTACCTTGAGGAGGCGAGGAGAAACCCATTCAGCCAAAGAACCACATTGAGTCCACCTTGGTACCGTCTTGAGGAGGAGGAGGAGAGGAGAACCACCTTGAGCCAACGAACCACTTTAAGAATACTTTTGGACCGCATTGAGGAGGAGAAGAGAACCACCTTGAGTAAACGAACCACGTTGGGACATTATTGGGACTGCCTTGAGGATGGGAGGAGAACCACCTTGAGACAACGAACCGTCTTAGTACTTCCTTGGGACCTGCTGAAGGATGGGAGAACTACCTTGAGCCAACGAGCCACCTTGGGACTATCTTGGGACTGTCTTGAGGACGGGAGGGGAATCAGCTTGAGACCATCTTGTGAGCACCATGAGTAGGGGAGGAGAACCACCTTGAGCCAACGAACCACCTTTGGACCACCTTGAGACCGCCTTGAGGAGGGAGGAGAACCACCTTGAGACCATCTTGTGATCACCTTGAGGAAGGGAGGGGAACAACATTGAGCCAACTAACCACCTTGGGACTACCTTGGAACCACCTTGAGGAGGAGAGGAGAACCACATTGAGACCATCTTGTGATCACCTTGAGGAAGGGAGGGGAACAACATTGAGCCAACTAACCACCTTGGGACTACATTGGGACCACCTTGAGGAGGGGAGGAGAACCAACTTGAGACCATCTTGTGATCACCTTGAGGAAGGTAGGGAAACAACATTGAGGCAACTAACTACCTTGGGACCACCTTGGGACCACCATGAGAAGGGGAGTAGGACCACCTTGGGACCACCTTGGGACAACCTTCAGGGGGGGGGGACCAAATAGGGACCACCTTGGGACTATCTTGAGGAGGGGAGAAGAACCACCTCGAGCCAACGAACCACCTTGGGACCACCTCGGGAACACATTCAGGAGGGGAGGAGAACTACCTTGCACCAACGAACAACATTGAGACCACCTTGGGACCACCAGGGAGGGGAGGAGAACCACATTGTTACTACCTTGGCGAGAGGAGTCGAACCAACTTGGGACAACCTTGGGATCAACAGAGGAGGGGAGGAGAACCACCTTGGGCCAACGAACCACCTTGGGACTACCTAGGGACCACCTTGAGGGGGGGGGGAGAACATCTTGATTTAACGAACCACCTTGGGACTGTCTTAGGACCGCCTTGAGGAAGGAAGGAGAAACAATTTGAGCCAACGAACCAACTTAGGACTACCTTTGGACCACCATGAGGAGGGGAGGAATATCACCTTGAGCCAACGAACCACGTTGGTTCTACATTGGGACCGCCTTGAGGAGGGGAGGAGAACCACCTTTGGACCATCTTGTGACCACCTTGAGGAGGGGAGGGGAACCACATTGAGCCAACGAACAACATTCGGACCACCTTGAGTCCACCATGAGGAGGGGAGTAGAACCACCTTGGGACAACCATGAGGATAGGAGGAGAACCACATTGAGTCAACGCACCACCTTGGGACTACCATGAGGATGGGAGGAGAACCACATTGAGTCAACGCACCACCTTGGGACTACCATGAGGAGGGGAGGAGAACCACATTGAGCCAACGCACCACCTTTGGACAACCATGAGGATGGGAGGAGAACCACATTGAGTCAACGCACCACTTTTGGACCATCTTGGGACTACCATGAGGATGGGAGGAGAACCACATTGAGCCAACGAACCACCTTGAGCCAACGAACCACCTTGGGACCACCATGAGGAGGGGAGGAGAACCACCTTGAGCCAACGAACCACATTGGGACCACCTTGAGGAGGGGAGGGGAACCACATTGAGCCAACGAACCACATTGGGACCGCCTTGAGGAGGGGAGGGGAACCACATTGAGCCAACGAACCACATTGGGCCGCCTTGAGGGGGGGGGGTAAAACCACCTTGAGCCAACGAACCACACTGTGACCACCATGAGGAGGGGAGGAGAACCACCTTGAGCCAACGAACCACATTGGGACCGCTTTGAGAGGGGCGCCCACCTTGAGCCAACGAACCACCTTGGGACAAATGCACCACCACTTACCACCAGGGATAGCCGAGCTAGCTCTTACTTCGACTCTTAATCTCATTGTTAAGGCGGATATTTAAATAACGGTATTTATCACGTGCTTGACCATCAAACCACTATGTCAGTATGAAGAGAGAAAACTCAATAATCTAATTAAAACGTTGAACAGAGTCATTTATCTTAAACATACACAAAAGTTTGGTTTAAGCGCGTAATGAAAATAGATATTGATAAACGCAAATTACTCACACAGTATTTAGATTTTGGATAAACGTTGTAGAATACATTTAAAGGAAGTTTTCTGGTGTGTATCGCACTTCTACCTAGTATCATCCATTCATTTCTCCTACCAAGTTTAGAAGATAATTTGAAAAAAAAGTCTATACCCCATTCTGAAATTTTTTGGCATATTTTATTTGTTTCTTCTCCAACTTATCACATTAATACAAATTTAGCGCGATATATTTGTTTTTAATTTAATCAATGATTGCTGTTAGTGAATCCATTAAAAACAGGAAATTACTTATTTTGCGATATTTATATATATATTAAAAATTATTTACATATGGAAATAATTTCATTTATTAAGACTGAAAAAAATGTTTTCTCTATTTATCTCCGATTTCTCGGAAATAATTCCTAGATACAGGTAAACACACGTAAATTTCATTTATTAAGACGGAACAAATTGTTTTCTCTATTTATCTACGATTTCTCGGAAATAATTCCTAGATACGGGTAAACACACGTGGTTGTCCGGAAATCAACATGCGGAACGCTCCGGTCATCCGATTACTTAACCACGTGACTAGCCCAGCACGTTCTTTTCTCGCTAACCTTCGAAGGAGTAACACGTGGGAAAAACACCGAAACAATATTATTTACCCACCCACCACACCCGATTAAAATATTAATATAATATGAATAACCCGTATGAAACATCACTTGAATATTGTGTACATGTTAATCATTCATAATGTCGTTTCATTCAAAATGCTGCTGGTTAGTTCTTTATAATTGCAGTTTTCGGCAGCTTGCTTCTGAGAGACAGCACATCACTCGTAGCAACATCAGCAAGCACGCCATACCTAACTAGGGACCCAAGCCACTCGGGTTCCGGCTCACACCGCACACCACGTGACCAGGCTTCAGAAACAATCATACCAAGATAGTGCAGTGTGTCGCCAAACTAACCGCTAATCAATGGCCATAAGGAGCATACAGCAATGCCTTTTTATTGGAACAATGCAGACATAACAGTTGTTTTGAAGCTTTAAACTATGAACATGTACTTTGTTGTCTTTTTAAGTCGTGTGGGCGTAAAATTCTGGCGGCAGGCGAATAACAAATCTTATAAACTGAATTTAGCCAGATTTCTAACCAATAATTATTATACAAGGTCTGCTCTCCCAAACTGCGGGTAAAGGAACTTCGGCTCAATTGTCTTACTCGTGGTGCTGGGACTGCATTCCAATTAGTTCTTATTTATTTACATCAGTTAGGTTACGCTGTGCTGTAAATGTGTTAAACGTGTCTATGTGTAAGTACGCTTGCATGCAAGTGCCGGTGCTTTGGTTCACCGACCAGACATGTGTCAAGCTTGTTGTGTCATGTGTATAAATGTACGCTTGCATGCAGGTGCCAGTGCTCTGGTTCACTGACCAGTCATGTGTCAAGCTTGTTGTGTCATGTGTATAAATGTACGCTTGCATGCAGGTGCCAGTGCTCTGGTTCACTGGCCAGTCATGTGTCAAGCTTGTTGTGGCATGTGTATAAATGTACGCTTGCATGCAGGTGCCAGTGCTCTGGTTCACTGGCCAGTCATGTGTCAAGCTTGTTGTGTCATGTGTATAAATGTACGCTTGCATGCAGGTGCCAGTGCTCTGGTTCACTGGCCAGTCATGTGTCAAGCTTGTTGTGTCATGTGTATAAATGTACGCTTGCATGCAGGTGCCAGTGCTCTGGTTCACTGGCCAGTCATGTGTCAAGCTAGTTTCCGTGTCAGTCCCCAGACTTGCATGTGGCAGAAAATCGCGTAGTGTTTTCTGCCCATTCAAAACATGTGTCAAGTCAGGGACATCTGTTTGTTTTACTGCACGTGTATGCACGGCGAAAATTTATTTACTTTCGATACACATAACTTGTTCAACTGGCGCCAGGATTTTACGTCACAATCCAAATGACCATTTATGCCACTCTGATTATCCCTTTACTATATATATGTAAATTGTCATGCTATGGACAATCGCATTGCTGGTGTTGTTTCGTTTTGTTACACAATAAACAATCAGTGATTGTATAGTTAGTCTGATTTATTCAAATCCATTTATTAAATAATAATATCGATGATATATCGTCTATTCTTCAGTACGCATTCAAAATCCTGAATGAATGTTGTGTTTATGAAAACATTTTAACGCTGCACTCTCAGAGATTGAACATTTTTTGTCTTCGAACGAGCCAATTTATGCGAAAATGCATGGAAACCAGTGATACAAGACTGCTGACAAAATATCAGATCGCAGATTTTCGTATTTAAGTTAAAAATTGATGTTTTATGCATTTTCTTAGATCGTTATTAACGCTTCTTGCCAAAAACATTAATTTTCGAGCAGAAATATGAAAATCTGCGATATGATCTTTAGTCATCAGTCTTATATCACTGGTTTGCAGATATTTACGCAAAAAATGGCTCAATCGAAGACAAAGATTAAGTTGTCAAAACGGTAAATCTGTGAGAGTGCAGCCTTAAGCCAATAACTCGAGACAAAGTAAATTCCTGAAGACGTTATGCACCAGTCAATTGTTACCACGGCCCCCAGGTCCGGGGGTATACCGGGGATAGCCGAGGAAATGGGCCATTTTTTTACCTTCCAGGTGGCCCCGCAGTGCCGGATGAATGCGGTGGTTTTGTGTTCCCAAATATATAGCGGGGAATGGGCCTAACCTAAGGTCCCTTGGGTGCGGGGGTATTTGGCGGTTTTTTTTCTCTGTTCGTCCCCGCAGGGCGGGGATTTTATCCGTTGTTGGCTGGACCGAAAGTCAAAGTCCCCGCTATTCCCCGGACCTGGGGGGGCATCCGTGGTTACAATTGACTGGTGCATTACCAGGACAGGAGTTGACGAGGCTGGTATGTAAATATAGAACGGAACAGAACGAAACATAAATTATGATTAACCAGATGTGGCCTTATAAAAAACAGTGTTGAAGAACAGTGGTGACCATAGTGAAATTTGCCATAGACATATCATTGACATTGGTGAAACTATTCATTGACAGTTGTAGAATCATTTATTCACAGGGGTAAAACAGTAAATTAACATTTATTATCGCACATCACTTTTCAGCTCCCAGTAAAATCCTCTTCACTGAATCATCAAGATACTGTCAATAATCCTGAAAAACCTGTAAATAAATACTACTAACTACATCATGCACATAGTGCGGAACAGTTATTAACAGCATTAAAGATGCACTCTTACTCCCAAATAAGTTATACAACAATTAATACAATTGTTTGAGTTTACCGAAAGGATGAATACATATCGAAAACAATGGTTCTTATGAAGGAAACCGTGTTTAGATTGAAAGAAAGGTGCAGAAAACATGATATTCCTACCTTATGAGATGATAGTTGATTACTGTAAATCTTTTACCATAAACAAGCCATTTAATATTTGTGCGCATTCAGCTATTTAATACACGATTACAATCTCATTAATTGATATTTTCCATAAATGCATTATTTAGCAAGTAGTAAAAGGTGTATCAGTCAAAATTCATGTTTGCTATAAATGTGTATGTATTGTTTTTGAATAAGAGTGTCACTTTAATATAACTGTAACGACATAGAGACAGATACAGGTATGGCACCAGGGACATTTTTTTTGTATTTACCACTAGACCACTCTCACACTGATGGGTTTACAATCCATAACCGCTTGGGTGAAAGGACACCTATACCACCAGACCACTCTCATCCTGATGGGTTTACGATCCATAACCGCTTGGGTGAGAGGACACCTATACCACAAGACCACTCTCATCCTGGTGGGTATCCAATCCATAACCGCATGGTTAGAGGACACCTATACCACAAGACCACTCTCATCCTGGTGGGTATCCAATCCATAACCGCTTGGGGGAGAGGACGTCTATACCACAAGACCACTCTCATCCTGGTGGGTAACCAATCCGTAACCGCTTGGGTGAGAGGACACCTATACCACAAGACCACTCTCATCCTGATGGGTATCCAATCCATAATCCATAACCGCTTGGGTGAGAGGACACCTATACCACAAGACCACTCTCATCCTAGTTGGTATCAAATCCATAACCGCATGGTTAGAGGACACCTATACCACAAGACCACACTCATCCTGGTGTGTATCCAATCCATAACCGCTTGGGGGAGAGGACGTCTATACCACCAGACCACTCTCATCCTGGTGGGTATCCAATCCATAACCGCTTGGGTGAGAGGACACCTATACCACAAGACCACTCTCATCCTGATGGGTATCCAATCCATAATCCATAACCGCTTGGGTGAGAGGACACCTATACCACAAGACCACTCTCATCCTGGTTGGTATCAAATCCATAACCGCTTGGGTGAGAGGCCACCTATACCACAAGTCTCATCCTGATGGGTATCCAATCCATAACCGCTTGGGTGAGAGGACACCTGTACCACAAGACCACTCTCATCCTGATGGGTATCCAATCCATAACCGCTTGGTTGAGAGGACATCTATACCACAAGACCACTCTCATCCTGGTGGGTATCCAATCCACAACCGCTTGGGTGAGAGGACATCTATACCACAAGACCACTCTTATCATGGTGGGTATCCAATCCATAACCGCTTGAATGAGAGGACACCTATCCCACAAGACCACTCTCATCCTGGTGGGTATCCAATCCATAACCGCTTGGTGAGAGGACACCTATACCACAAGACCAACCTTTCTCATCCTGGTGGGTATCCAATCCATAACCGCTTGGTGAGAGGACACCTATACCACAAGACCAACCACTCTCATCCTAGTGGGTATCCAATCCATAACCGCTTAGTGAGAGGACACCTATACCACAAAACCACTCTCATCCTGGTGGGTATCCAATCCATAACCGCTTGGTGAGAGGACACCTATACCACAAGACCACTCTCATCCTGGTGGGTATCCATTCCATAACCGCTTGGGTGAGAGGACACCTATACCATAAGACCACTCTCATCCTGGTGGGTATCCAATCTATAACCGCTTGGTGAGAAGACACCTATACCACAAGACCAATCTCATCCTGGTGGGTATCCAATCCATAACCGCTTGGGTTAGAGGACGTCTATACCACAGGACCACTCTCATCCTGGTGGGTATCCAATCCATAACCGCTTGGTTGAGAGGACACCTATACCACAAGACCACTCTCATCCTGGTGGGTATCCAATCCATAACCGCTTGGTGAGAGGACACCTATACCACAAGACCAACCACTCTCATCCTGGTGGGTATCCAATCCATAACCGCTTGGGTGAGAGGACATCTATACCACAGGACCACTCTCATCCTGGTGGGTATCCAATCCATAACCGCTTGGGTTAGAGGACGTCTATACCACAGGACCACTCTCATCCTAGTGGGTATCCAATCCATAACCGCTTAGGTGAGAGAACACCTATACCACAAGACCACTCTCATCCTGATGGGTTTACAATCCATAACCGCTTGGGTGAGAGGACACCTTTACCACAGGACCACTCTCATCCTGGTGGGTATCCAATCCATAACTGCATGGATGAGAGGACGTCTATACCACAAGACCACTCTCATCCTGGTGGGTATCCAATCCATAACCGCTTGGGTGAGAGGACATCTATACCACAAGACCACTCTCATCCTGGTGGGGATCCAATCCATAACCGCTTGGGGGAGAGGACATCTATACCACAAGACCACTCTCATCCTGGTGGGTATCCAATCCATAACCGCTTGGGTGAGAGGACATCTATACCACAAGACCACTTTCATCCTGGTGGGTATCCAATCCATAACCGCTTGGTGAGAGGACATCTATACCACAAGACCACTCTCATCCTGGTGGGTATCCAATCAATAACCGCTTGGGTGAGAGGACATCTATACCACAAGACCACTCTCATCCTGGTGGGTATCCAATCCATAACCGCTTGGGTGAGAGGACATCTATACCACAAGACCACTCTCATCCTGGTGGGTATCCAATCCATAACCGCTTGGTGAGAGGACACCTATACCACAAGACCACTCTCATCCTGATGGGTATCTAATCCATAACCGCTTGGGTGAGAGGACACCTATACCACAAGACCACTCTCATCCTGATGGGTTTACAATCCATAACCGCTTGGGTGAGAGGACGTCTATACCACAGGACCACTCTCATCCTGGTGGGTATCCAATCCATAACCGCTTGGGTGAGAGGGCACCTATATCACAGGACCACTCGGCCCCTGTTGGGTATCCAATCCATAACCGCTTTGAGAGGACACCTGTAACACAAGACCACTCTCATCCTGATGGGTATCCAATCCACAACCGCTTGGGTGAGAGGACACCTATGCAACCAGACAACTCTCACACTGGAGGGATTAAACTCAAAACTATTATAGTTAAATGCGGACACCTATACCACCGTGTGTGGATCAAACGAACAATATCTTGAGTGATAGGCGGACACCTATACCTCAAGACCAATATCACTCGTGTGTGGATCAAACACACAATATCTTAGGTGAAAGGCGGACACCTATACCACTAGACAACTATCACTCGTGTGTGGATAAAACGCACACTATCTTGAGTGAAAGGCGGGCACCTATACCACTAGACCACCTTTACCCTGGTGAGAAGCGAACCTTCAATCTCATAGGTGAGAGGCAGACACCTTTACCATTAGACCACTCTAACCCTGATTGGGATCGAACCCACAACTACTTGGTGAGTGGCGGACAACTATACCACTAGACCACTGTCTCCCTGATTTCGATAAAGCTCACAACTACATGGTTGAGAGGCGGACACCTACATCACTAGACCTCTCTCATCCTGATTTCGATCGAGCGTACAACTACTTGGGTGAGAGCGGACACCTATATCACCTCTTTAACCCTGGTCGGGATCGACCCACTAGGCGTACACCCATACCACTTGACCACTGTCAACCAGATTGGGATCGGCGGACACCTATACAACAAGACAATTCTCAACCAGATCGGCATCGGCGGACACATTTAACACTAGACCACTCTCACCCTGGTCGGGATCGGCTAAAACCTATACCACTAGACTACTCTCTCCCAGATCGGGATCGGCGGACGCCTATACAACAGGCCACTCTCACCCTGGTCGGGATCGGCGGACACCTATACCACTAGAGCGCTCTCACCCTGGTCGGGATCAGCGGACATCTATACAACAAGACCACTCTCACCCAGATTGGGATCGGCGGACACCTATACCACTAAACATCTCTCACCTAAATCGGGATCGGTGGACACCTATACCACAAGACAACTCTCACCCAGATCGGAATCGGCAGACACCTATACCACAAGACCACTCTCACCGAGGTCGGGATCGGCGGACACCTATACCACAAGACCACTCTCACCCAGATCGGGATCGGCGGACACCTATACCACAAGACCACTCTCACCCTGGTCGGGATCGGCGGACACCTATACCACAAGACCACTCTCACCCTGGTCGGGATCGGCGGACACCTATACCAACTAGAGCACTCTTACCCTGGTCGGGATCGGCAGACACCTATACCACTAGAGCACTCTTACCCTGGTCGGGATCGGCGGACACCTATACCACAAGACCACTCTCACCAAGATCGGGATCGGCGGACACCTATACCACTAGAGCACTCTCACCCTGGTTGGGATCGGCGGGCACCTATACCACTAGACCACTCTCACCCTGGTCAGGATCTGCGGACACCTATACCACTAGAGCACTCTCACCCTGGTTGGGATCGGCTGACACCTATACCACTAGAACACTCTCACCCTGGTCGGGATCGGCTGACACCTATACCACTAGACTACTCTCACCTAGATCGGGATCGGCGGACTCCTATACAACAGGCCACTCTCACCCTGGTCGGGATCGGCGGACACCTATACCACTAGAGCACTCTCACCCTTGTCGGGATCAGCGGACATCTATACAACAAGACCACTCTCACCCAGATTGGGATCGGCGGACACCGATACCACTAAACATCTCTCACCTAAATCGGGATCGGCGGACACCTATACCACAAGACAACTCTCACCCAGATCGGAATCGGCAGACACCTATACCACAAGACCACTCTCCTCGAGGTCGGGATCGGCGGACACCTATACCACTAGACTACTCTCACCCAGATCGGGATCGGCGGACACCTATACCACAAGACCACTCTCACCCAGATCGGGATCGGCGGACACCTATACCACAAGACCACTCTCACTTTGGTCGGGATCGGCGGACACCTATACCACAAGACCACTCTCACCCTGGTCGGGATCGGCGGACACCTATACCAACTAGAGCACTCTTACCCTGATCGGGATCGGCGGACACCTATACCACTAGAGCACTCTTACCCTGGTCGGGATCGGCGGACACCTATACCACAAGACCACTCTCACCAAGATCGGGATCGGCGGACACCTATACCACTAGAGCACTCTCACCCTGGTTGGGATCGGCGGACACCTATACCACTAGACCACTCTCACCCTGGTCGTGATCTGCGGACACCTATACCACTAGATCACTCTCACCTTGGTTGGGATCGGCTGACACCTATACCACTAGAACACTCTCTCCCTGGTCGGGATCGGCTGACACCTATACCACTAGAGCACTCTCAGCCTGGTTGGGATCGGCGGACACCTATACCACTAGACCACTATCACCCTGGTCGGGATCGGCGGACACCTATACCACTAGAGCACTCTCATCCTGGTCGGGATCGGCGGACACCTATACCACTGGAGCACTCTCACCCTGGTCGGGATCGGCTGACACCTATACCACTAGAGCACTCTTACCCTGGTCGGGATCGGCGGACACCTATACCACTAGAGCACTCTCACCCTGGTCGGGATCGGCGGACACCTATACCACAAGACCACTCTCACCAAGATCGGGATCGGCGGACACCTATACCACAAGACCACTCTCATCCTGGTCGGGATCGGCGGACACCTATACAACTAGACCACTCTCACCCTGGTCGGGATCGGCGGACACCTATAACAACTAGAGCACTCTTACCCTGGTCGAGATCGGCGGACACCTAGACCACTAGAGCACTCTTAC
Organism: Mya arenaria; assembly: GCF_026914265.1. NCBI lineage: Eukaryota > Metazoa > Mollusca > Bivalvia > Myida > Myidae > Mya > Mya arenaria. Next base: position 31,652,951 of record NC_069123.1, on the reverse strand, counting down.
CCTGGTCGGGATCGGCGGACACCTATACCACAAGACCACTCTCACCAAGATCGGGATCGGCGGACACCTATACCACTAGAGCACTCTCACCCTGGTTGGGATCGGCGAACACCTATACCACTAGACCACTCTCACCCTGGTCGGGATATGCGGACACCTATACCACTAGAGCACTCTCACCCTGGTTGGGATCGGCTGACACCTTTACCACTAGAACACTCTCACCCTGGTTGGGATCGGCGGACACCTATACCACTAGATCACTATCACCCTGGTCGGGATCGGCGGACACCTATACCACTAGAGCACTCTCACCCTGGTCGGGATCGGCGGACACCTATACCACTAGAGCACTCTCACCCTGGTCGGGATCGGCTGACACCTATACCACTAGAGCACTCTTACCCTGGTCGGGATCGGCGGACACTTATACCACTAAAGCACTCTCACCCTGGTCGGGATCGGCGGACACCTATACCACAAGACCTCTCTCACCAAGATCGGGATCGGCGGACACCTATACCACTAGAGCACTCTCACCCTGGTTGGGATCGGCGAACACCTATACCACTAGACCACTCTCACCCTGGTCGGGATCTGCGGACACCTATACCACTAGACCACTCTCACCCTGGTTGGGATCGGCTGACACCTATACCACTAGAACACTCTCACCCTGGTCGGGATCGGCTGACACCTATACCACTAGAGCACTCTCACCCTGGTTGGGATCGGCGGACACTCATACCACTAGACCACTATCACCCTGGTCGGGATCGGCGGACACCTATACCACTAGAGCACTCTCACCCTGGTCGGGATCGGCGGACACCTATACCACTAGAGCACTCTCACCCTGGTCGGGATCGGCTGACACCTAAACCACTAGAGCACTCTTACCCTGGTCGGGATCGGCGGACACCTATACCACAAGACCACTCTCACCAAGATCGGGATCGGCGGACACCTATACCACTAGAGCACTCTTACCCTGGTTGGGATCGGCGGACACCTATACCACTAGACCACTATCAACCTGGTCGGGATCGGCGGACACCTATACCACAAGACCACTCTCACCCTGGTCGGGATCGGCGGACACCTATACCACTAGAGCACTCTCACCCTGGTCGGGATCGGCGGACACCTATACCACTAGAGCACTGTCACCCTGGTCGGGATCGGCTGACACCTATACCACTAGAGCACTCTTACCCTGGTCGGGATCGGCGGACACCTATACCACTAGAGCACTCTCACCCTGGTCGGGATCGGCGGACACCTATACCACAAGACCACTCTCACCCTGGTCGGGATTGGCGGACACCTATACCACTAGAGCACTCTTACCCTGGTTGGGATCGGCGGACACCTATACCACTAGACCACTATCACCCTGGTCGGGATCGGCGGACACCTATACCACAAGACCACTCTCACCCTGGTCGGGATCGGCGGATACCTATACCACTAGAGCACTCTCACCCTGGTCGGGATCGGCTGACACCTATACCACAAGACCACTCTCACCAAGATCGGGATCGACGGACACCTATACCACTAGACCACTCTCACCAAGATCGGGATCGGCGGACACCTATACCACTAGAGCACTCTCAAACATTTGTTGATTGAGTTCATCCAATATCTATCCTAAGTGTTGTGTTACCGTTTATGTCCATTCATAATATGTTTATTTTTTATTCTTAAAGATGCACTCTTACTCACAAATAAGATTTACCACAATTAATAAATAAATATTGTTTTAAAGGGACTGTACACCAGATTGGCACCAAAAAAATGTTGTTTTTTTTGTAACGAATCTCAGGACAATTATCTACTAGAATGTATTACGCTTTGATATCATAATAGTAAAAAAATACCAAAATGTAAAAAAAAAATGTGTCGGAGAACGGGTTCGAACCTTTGTCGCCAAAATTGCAGTCCAGCGTCGTATCCACTAAGCTACGACGGCTTACTCTAATTGGGTGACATAATTAAGCTATAAACCTACCTCGGTAATATCACGTGATAACACCGACTAGCCAATCACGCATAAGGAATGAATTCTACCTGGTAAACCTACCCAGTAATTTTTTTTTAATGGAAAAATACGAAATAACTGTTAAACGTAAATAAATTGTAAACTATGTGATACTTCAATTAGTAAGTTTCAATGCATTGTACACATCGATGCCAAGTTAATGTCAGTTTTCGACAATTATCTTTCTTTTTTTGCTATTTTATCATACGGAGTACAGCCACTTTAATATTCCGAAAAGGATTAATAAATGTCGAAAAAAAATGGTTCTAATGAAGGATACCGAGTTGAAAGAAATGAGCAGAAAACACGAACCATAAAACTTAGTTTAGGCCTTTTTTTAATTATATGTTTTACGAACGGCCAGAGTTGTGAAGTGTCGGAGGAGGAGGAAATAAAAATAAAAATAAAATTACATTTCTGGAATTTTATTTTTTGGTTGGGAAAAAAACACACAGAAAAGCAAAAGCTATGATGTATTCTCTATGATTTTCTATTTTAATGTCAAGTCAATATGTAAGTGTGCACATTTGTTTTTGCTTTATCTGACAAGTTCACTTCATATTTTCATTAATCACTCTTTATACTTTGTAAATGCAGGTTATAATAGACAAGTGACATAATAATAATCAATTATTTTCGGTAAATCTATTTGCCATTTTGAGTTTAAGGAATCGGCTATCACTTCACTGTGTTGTCTTGGCTGCAAATTGTCTGATACCAATTCACCAACCATGTCATTGTTACAGTTAGCAAAAGAGCTTTTTGTTTCCTTCTATACAGGGAATATTTATCCGCCAGGAACCAGCGATCCAGGAACTTGTAAATCAACTGATTATAGCTGTCTGATAAAACAAAAGCTGTCTATCCAACAGTGATTCAAATAATACTAGTTGTCCATCACACATTCTGTCCAACAAGCAGTCCAAACAACACTGGTGGTCCAACCAACACTTCCGGTCCATCCATTTATAGTAACTGTTGTTCAACCAACACGTATGGTCCATCCAATATAGCGGTCCAGTAAGCAATAGATGCCCAACCAACAATAGAGTTTCAACAGGCACTAGCTTACATCATGTTGCTACCAATCTAGCAGCCCAACCGATTGTAGTGATGTTCTACATTGAAAGTGATGGTCTCAGTAGATAACATCAGCATATTTGAATCATATCTGTAAAGAAAAGAATGGAACATTAAAAGTATATTTTTTATAAAAAAAAAGAGTTACTTTCAGACTTATTTATCTAAAATTTTTATTACATAGTATTATTACACACAGAGCAGTATAAATAACATAATTTATATTGATGATGATTTATATATGTTCATTCATAAGACTATTAAATAGTTATACTGTACCTGGTAATATACTATTGTGATCCCGACATAATAACTAATATCCATACAAACATACCTGATAAAGATGAGCACTAGCGTCGAATCTACGTATAGGATGATGATGGATATAAGATGATCGTCAGAAGTAATAAGTCCGTCAGGTCTCAGTCGTGGTCAGTCAAAGTCTGTCTGTTTCCTGCTAGCTGGTTCCCTACATCAGCTTCTATTAGACTGGTTATCATAAATGAATAATGTGACTGGTTCCCAGATCACAACACACCTCCCCCTTCTATTTTTTAAGATGTTTCATTATCTATCTAGATATATGAAAATAGTAAATAAGCCTTATGTCAATTTGACAAGCTAAAATATACCCAACCAATTGGGAAATTATTATTTGTGAAAACTTCCCAAATTCTCATTAAAAAGATCACTTAAAAACACCCAACCATTGGATCATACCCCATTAAATGAAATGTTTAATATTTACAAATATCTACATATATATATATAAATGAATGTCAACTGAGTATTACTCACTTGAAAATTACCCAGCCATTGGGTTATCCCATAATATTGAGTACTAATTACCATGCATAACTGCCCATACACATATTGAGCTATATGCAAATAAAATGTAAAAGTTTGACCCAACCATTGGGTTATAGTACAAAGAAATTGAATGTTATTTAACGAATCTGAGTTATGGCTTATTATCTGTCTTCCAATCTCCTTGTCGTTTATAATTTGTATAAACGTCTGGTATTTTCAATAGTCATGCTACATATGTCTTTTACGGTCGAGTTCCTACATTTGGCTATTTCAGCAGCTACATCCCCAATGCATTTGGGATTGTTCATACTTGCAGCTTTTGACATTTTCAGATATGGAGAATCCGTTTCAATTAATAACCGATTCTGTGGTACTTTCTGCAGTGCTGCTTGCTGATAATTGTCAAAGAACCAGACCATTCCAGTAAACCCAAAAATAAGTATTGGGAAATTCAGACAGCCAGCTTCTCATGGTCTCAGTTGTACCAGTAAAGCAATGTAAATGAAAAGGTTGATTTCTGGCAGTGTTCCCACTAGTTTTGATGAGATTTAAACATCTTCGGTATAATTCTCCAGGTTCTTTGTCCCTTTGATCTCTTATATGTAGAATCACGGGAGTCCGGATTGAGACCAAACTTAAAACCTCTACCAACATCTTCTCTTGGTTCTCCCACTTCTCCTCTGGTTCCGTATGATCCAATCCTACTTCACCCAAAGCCACAACATTGGCAAGTTTTAATTGTTGATCTAACTTACAAAAAATTGACGGTAAACTGTCAATGGATGAAACGTTCCGTGGATGTATTCCTACAGAGGCTGAAAAACCATGCCCAAGATTTGTATAATCTCCCAAAAAGTGTTTGGGATCGCAAAAAATGGCTATTCCACCTACTACTTCCACTTCAATTCTTGGAATTGAACCCACAGACATATTTATCAAATCTTGGGTAGAGCTGAACTTGTTTAAATTTAGTTTGAACAGTGAGCGGTCTAAATGAAAATGACTATCCATGGCTTTAGGTTTGGTTGGCACTGGAATCTCTTGTTGAACAGAAAAATTGTTGTCCATGGCTTCAGAATTTGTTGGCACTGAACTGACTTGTTGAACAGGTGCTGTTGAAGTGTTTATAGAAATTGGTTGTACTGTAGACGAACGAGTAGAAAGTTGGACTGCAGCGTCGTCTGTGTTTGTAGAATGCACTGTTCTTTTTCCTTCAGTTAGAGTAACTTCCAGAGTGTCTGGCATGTTTCTACGAAAATGATGCCTATCTTCAACTGACAGAGTTTGGATAAGTTCTAAAAGGATCCTCCAATGTCCAACCAGTGCCCAAGAATTAATTGGGTTAAACTGGAAATGTTTGGGACAATCCCAATTTTCAAGTTCTTTCCATAATTCCAACCACTCCTTTACTTCATCTGTAATAGGAACATTCCTAGAAATCCAAATTGTTTTTTGACAATAATGATAAAGTTTGACAATACTACGTTTGCTAACAATTTTCTCCGCGAGCCAAAACAAACTTTCAAGCCTAAAATCATGCATTTGGGAATTGTTCATGTTCTCTTGATGAAATTGTTTTGGAAGATGATGATATTCAACGTGTTGACGGAGATTTCTGAAAGCCCCACAAGACAGTGGACACGATTGGTCATTGATACGCACCTTTGACCCTTTGTTTGGAACTGAAGTATTGGGTCCTCTCTGTCTTAATGTCCTATCTCTTAGAAGTTGTGGATCTTGACTGGTTTCATCATCTGAGATTACTATTACATTTGAGTTTGAGTTTATATTGTTATTCATGTCAACCTCCATAGTTTCATCCAATATATTGGATTCTAATTTCACAGGTAGTATTGTCTCATTAATTTGACTAGAATAGATGTCAATAGAGTCTTTAATTTCAGTTTCCACCATCTCCTCTTCACCCAAAAATTGGGGTTCCAGATCCAAAATGGGAACAGATGTATTAATTTCAGTCTCCACTCTTTCGTCACCGCCCAACAGATTGGGTTCCAAATCTAAATTTGATTCAGTTGTATGTATTCCACCCAGGTCTTTGGGTTCTAAATCCAAAAGTGAGTCATTTGAAATTGATTCAGTTGTATGATTTCCACCCAAGTCTTTGGGTTCTAAATTCAATAGTGAGTCATTTGCCATATCATCTTCATCACCCAAAAGATTTGGGATAACTTCATCTGGGGTAACAATAGAGTCAACACTTAAAGAGCCCACCGGTTCACTTTTAACAGTATTTCCCAAAAAGCGAATATCCCTACTAGAAAAAACGTCATTACCAGTGTCTGTTGATAAACAGGAGTTTCCCTTTTTAATAGGTTGGTTACTCTTTCCCCAAATTGATTCCAATGATTTTAAACATTCGGTCGTTAGAATATTATCTGCATAGCTTTTGGCCTCACGGATGAACTTAAAATTTCTACGACTCTGTGCAATCTGACATTGATATGTAACAATCCTATTAATCTTTTCTTGGTCCTTGACCAAACCTAATTGAAAGATCAATAATTTGGCAGATGGCATCTGTACTTTGCGAGAACATAAGGTTTCCATTTCCCGTACAATATCATCGGGATTAATTGGAATTATCCGTTCTGTTTCTTTCCATGACCTTTTTGGGCTCCCTTCCAAAGACTCGGAATCTGTCATCCTGTAAAGTTAAATCAAATTCCATTATCCTGAGATGCCCTTATTCTCCTTCTCGCAAGCCGTACAATCATACATACTCAAACGTCACCCTCTCCTCTCCTCTATCATTCACACATCGCTCATAAAAACATATCCTTACATTCATCATAGTGTATCCTACATTTAATCTCTGTTTGTGATGAAGTCATATAAATATTAAACATCTTCAGGTTTTTATTTTGAATAATTCTGAACAACTAATTGCAACTCAAAACACTTCGCTTTTAAGCATATAGCGTTATCAATAGCGTCTTCAGCAATATATATTCTAGTTATAATAAACTTTCTGTATAATAATTTATCATGATTCTTTATATCATGCTTGGTAATCTTGAACTAATTATAAGTGCTTTCAGTGCTTTGATTTGTTTAATGTTATTCTTTACAGTTCTCCCCCTTTTTATTAATTTAGACATTTATTATGGGTGAATGTTTTGAATAAAGTATTGCTCTAGAAGTGGTTTATATGCTTTTATTTGTTGGGCATTTAGTGTTGAGAAAACATGTACTGTTGATAGTGTTTCTCTTGAATTGGTATACTGTATGTGTTTATTTGTTGGACATTGTTATTAAAACATATACTGTTGATAAAACATTGATCTGAACTGTTGTGTTGTATTCATGAAATATCGATATTGCACTCGAGATAAAAACTACTACCAACTACTCTTTCTAGCTTTCATGTCATAAGCTTTCCTTGCAACTTTATTTTAACCCTAACCTGATGATGTTCAGGACAATCTGATTGGAAATGCCCCATTCGTGCATATTGAAAACATCGCTTACTTGCTGGAATTGAGCGTAACATCAGTACCTTTGAGTTTACTCTCTCCCAGTTCAAATAATCTAGTCCAATATGTCTGGATATGTTTGAGATTTCAAGCATCTTACTTTGGGACATTTGAGCGACCGCAGCTACACTTTTCTCTGCTGACACCTTCTTTATGGGTTTAGACCCTCGGCACAAGCAAGTAAATTTGTCCATTACTTGTGCCACAGTAGCTGGCCTCTCTCTTATGGCACGTTCATCACATGTTTGGTCTTGGGTTATTTCCTTGTACCTAAACTGATGTGATAGTTTGTCTCCCGTGGACTTTGTGTCCAGGCCATTTCTCTCCGAAAGTCGGAATTTACTTTCACCAGCTCCTAATCTACCCAATTCATCACATTGGGACCCTCTTTCCCAGATATTACCCTTTGTTATTTGGGAGTCACTTCCTCTAGCCCCAGAACTAACCAAATCATCAATCTGGGACCTTCTTTCCCGAACATTACCATGTGTGGGTCGGGAGTCACTCTCTACAGCCCCAGAACTATCCAAATCATCAAATTGGGACCTTCTTTCCCGGACATTGCCATTTGTTGGTCGGGAGTTACTTTCTCTATCCCCAGAACTACCCAAATCATCAAATTGGGACCTTCTTTCCCGGACATTACCATTTGTTGTTTGGGAGTTACTTTCTCTCTCCCAACATCTACCATAATTGTCATAGTGGGGCCCTCTATCTAAATCGTCCAATCTACCCTGGGCATCACTTATACAAGTACTTTCTCCACTACCCCTTAACATACCCGAAATCGGGTTCTGAATTTTACTCTGAAGTATTTCCCCATGAACACTGCTTAAGTTATTAGGTTCATAATTCATAACCCCAATACTTTCTCCACTATCCCTTAACGTACCCGAAATCGGGTTCTGAATTTTACTTTGAGGTATTTGCTCATGTACACTGCTCAAATTATTAGGTTCATTATTCCTAACCCCATTCATGAAACCAGCATTTGGTACACATTGGTACCCTGGCTGATAACCCATGTAACCTGGGCACATGCCATTTATTCCCAGACCTTGTTGCATTTGTGGGTGCATCATGTATGGATTCATGGGATATGGATACATCAAAGGCGGCATCATAGTCGGAAATGAACCCATTTGATATGGATTGGGTGGTTGAAATGGTAGATGGGATTGGTACGCACATGTTGGTTGCATTGATGGATACACTAGTGGTAATGTACCAACAAGAGGAACTGAATATGCCATGAGTCCCTTGATGCGTTTCCTACAGTTTAATTATTAGAACTTTGTGGCTTTGAACTTTTGTGCCTCCCTTACTTTTTCACTTGCTTCATTCATAGTTCTCTAATTTAATACAACCCTAAACATCTCCCCCTTTTCACCAAATTAAACCTTATTCTAAAATTCTTAGTTGTATTTAAACCTTTGGCTATTTTCATTTCATCTCATTACTTTCCAAATTATTTGGAATCTTTATTATAGATACGCTTGTAACGGATAGCAAACTTAAATCAGATGCTGTTTTTAAGGTGAAAATCCAAATTCTTGGAATAAATTCTTATTCCCAGAAGCAGATAAAGTACCTTTATTAGTTTTCATTAATAAAGTTCCAAAATATTGGAAATATTAATGATTGCACAAGTTAACACCCTTTTTATGATTTTATTTTCTCAAAGAATACAACATAATTCAGTTTGACTACTTATATTTATTATCGTTATAGAATCACAATTTCAAAATACCTACGTGTTTCCTAAGAACTTAGGAACAATCCACTTCTTCTTGAAAAAATTTCTTTTATGGTTAAACTGTTAATTAATTCTATTCATCCATTATGACTATTACCAAATAATTGTTGTAAATAACTAGCACTCTGTCAAACTCTTTCTCCCCACCTTGCAATATTTGTCTACAGAATACATATACCAAATTCTTGGTAATTCATTCTTTAATCTATATTTATATCACAAAATTATCAATAATTTAGTATAGCTTTTCCAAACACTGTTGTCGTTGTTTTGACACAGTAGTATTTAGTGACAATTATTATATCCAATAGTTGAATTTTTTATTTTTTTTTATTTATTTTTTTGACACAGTAGTATTCACCGACAATTATTTCAAATTTGTCAGACAGCCAATATCCAACAATTTGGATGTGATGTTAGTTCAGAACTTCTAACTTACTTCACCGTCAAAAGTCAGGAACTGGCGCCCTCAGGTGTAGGAGAGCTGAATATTCCTCAACTTATGGCGATGAACAAGCCACTTCCGGTCAACGAAACGTCACTTCCGGTTAACGTCGGAATGTAATATGCATGAAATACGCACTAATTCTACAAGACATGCATCAAAATCTGTCAATAAACATTCAACATGGCAATACAAATAGAAACGAAATAGAAATTTCAACGGAAAAATCTCCCGGCAAATTTCAAAATATCAAAATTCAGAATTCTGATATAGAAGGCCAACAATTGGACTATTTCAATTACATGTCATACACAACTCAATAATTCAATGTAATCTCAGCATTAGACTGAACAGTTATTGCAATATTACAATTTGAAAATAAAACGGAAGTCTGTTCCGATAAATTTCAAAGTGAAAGTGAAAGTAACAGATTCAGAATATTAAATCCTGAAATAACTGACCAAAATATCAAAAGTTGGTCCAAATCAATTGCAATTCATAAATATGACATAAATCCAATGTATTCTCAACATGTCATTGAGAAATAATTGCAATATAATGATTTGAAAATCTTGAAACACAAATATTCAAGATGGCTGCCAACCACAAAATTGAGACTTTTTGGCAACAATTTAAACGCAGGTAAAATGTACCAGTTTAAGTCGCAGCGCCATTATTGTGATCCCGACATAATAACTAATATCCATACAAACATACCTGATAAAGATGAGCACTAGCGTCGAATCTACGTATAGGATGATGATGGATATAAGATGATCGTCAGAAGTAATAAGTCCGTCAGGTCTCAGTCGTGGTCAGTCAAAGTCTGTCTGTTTTTCCTGCTAGCTGGTTCCCTACATCAGCTTCTATTAGACTGGTTATCATAAATGAATAATGTGACTGGTTCCCAGATCACAACAATGATACAGATTCCTCATTATAGATTATCATAATTACATGTCAGATAGTAAAACAGCTTAATGTATTATTTGTGTTAATTTTCAAAACAAAGGTTTTAGAATAGATATTTTTTGTTATTAATAATACTCCAATAAGAATAGTAACCGCAGTCTTTTCTGAACCATCTACCCCACCCACCAGAACTAAACTGTCCAGGTAAACAGTCAAGCGATTTATATCTCATGACATTCAAATTATATCACAATAATGTAATATAAACTCATTTAAATGACAAATCTAATAAAAATGAATAAATAATAAAAAACCTGGAACGATAATTAGTCAATATTTATCACTGTTATTACCCGGAAGTCACTCTGCCGCAAAGTATTATCCGGGTGAGCTAAAACCCGGTACCAGGTATCGATATCGAGAAAAGCCGTTATCACAGTTTATGATACCGGATTATGTTGATACTGTGTTATTTAAAGTATGTATTGGTTGTCAAAAAGCAATTAATAACGGACCGTGGATACTTGAATTTATCATCTGATATTAACCCTGATATTAACATAATTCGGTATCAGAAAGTGATACCGGATACCGGGGGATACCAGGTACCGGATACCAGGTTTTTAGCACCAGCCTGCAAATCCGATGAATGTTTTCATTGGCTTAAACTTTTTCAGAGATGTTTACACCAATGTTTTTACAACTATTGCGATGTCCTCTGCTTTTAATGATTTGCCGCGATAAAATTTCATCGGCGGAAATAAAAAAAACGAAATCACAATTTTATTTTTATTTCAAAAATGAGTTTTTTTTGAGCGGCGGTGTTCGTAAAACATAGAATCAAATAAAAAAGGCCTCAGGTGAGGAAGTGGCAACTGCAACGTCTGATCGTCCGTCATTGATAACTTAGAATTTATAAATCAACTTTTGTCGATATAAAGAAATATGTTTGGTAATCAAACGTGACACACTGAATGACAACAAGGAAAACCACAGCCGTGCAGGCCCATAGCTTTTAAATAAATGTTATTACAGGCGTCTGCCTACGCCAACAGGACCGCCTGACAGACTCACATATAATAATAATTAATCATTCGGAACTCCTCGGCCATTTTTCTCGAAAACAACCTCGGATGTATGCCGATGAATCAGTAAAAGTAGTTCGTAATTTTTTTAATTATATTATTAATTAAATGTAGTGTTTCGGCTTGTGTTTATTGATCTAAGTTTAAATTAAATGCCAGTGAAGTGTATTATTGCAAACATAATTAAGACTCCCAAGAGTTCAGTCATTCAGTTTAACTGCTAAATGAAATTACTACGCGATCTACTTGCAGCGGACTTAAACATACTGATTACTGACCATGCAACGTGTCCATATACATCCGAGGTTGTTTTCGATAAAAATGGCCGAGGAGCTCCGAATGAAATTTACATGAGATCAGACAACCAATAACCCATTAAGTAGATTAAAAACCCCAACATGTTCATTAATTATCATCATGTTCGGCACCGGATGTTTATCAATCGTAAGATCACCGACCTTATCGAAGCATTACGATAGCCAGTGTGTGTATACCACGTGATAAATTACGTCATATTTGTTACGTCGGAAGTCATCATTTTGATTCATATGAAGACTTAAATCAAAGATAACTTTTCTTTTACAAAACCATTTTAAATAAAATAAAGGGCAGTCTATGCCGCTTAAAGAGCCCCGCATTTGTTTTATTACCAAAATGTGATAAGCTGATTAGTTTCATCAAACACTTCGACAAACCTGTTTCCAAAATAATGTTTTGACAGTGCTCCATCAGACGGCCGTATTGTGAAAAGTTTTTAAGAAACTAAACTCTCAATCAAACTCTGATAAAAGACAGAAGGCGGGGTTCCATAAACGGCAAAGACTGTGCTGTCTTTAATTTAAAATGGTGAAGAAATAAAAAAAATATTTTTGTTTAAAGTCTTTTTTCAAATCAAAATATTGCCTTCCGACGTAGCATTTATGACGCAATTTATCACGTGGTATACACACACTGATGACGCAATTTATCACGTGGTATACACACACTGATGACGCAATTTATCACGTGGTATACACCCACTGATAGCTTTTGTTGGTATCATTCCACTAAGACAAATACAAGTAACATGTACATTTGTAACCTTTGTGTTATTTGTTCATTCATCGTCGTTAAATGCATTATACAATGCAGTTTTGTCACGACCACAATATTGTGTTAACACAATATATACGGTTGCACATTTGCATTCTGCACCATTTGCTGCAAGGTAACTGAAATATTGAAATGTGCAAATAAGATTATTATTAATTTAATCAACAACTTTAAGAAACCGTCTCTAAGTGTTTCTTTTTTCAAATTGGAAATATATTTCCGTGACAAGAAATTAACGCAATGTTGGGTATTTTATTGAAAATAAAAGGAATAAAATAATCATATTTTCAAAATATTCTTACTGATAGAATTAATTTGATTATTAAAGTAACTTTAATTTTACTTACCAACGATGACTGTCTACTAATAACATGATGGGTAAACAATTATCTGATGTCTGATGATATGATGATGATGTTGATCAGATGATGATGATGATGATGATGATGATGATGATGATGATGGTGGTGGTGACGTCGACGATGACGATGGCAATGATGATGATGATGATGATGATGATGATGATGATGATGATGATGATGATGGATGATGATGATGATAATGATGATGATGACAAGGGTTTTTTCAGATGGGTTTGGTGACGGTTGTCGTTTTGGTGACAGTGGTCAATGTTTGCTTGGGACTTTACCCAGAAAAGTTTCCGAGATATTATTACCCTCAAGTTTACCACAACAGTAAGGTTTTTTGCATTTCTATGAATATGACGACTTTTGGAAATTTCGTATCAAAAAGCCGCAGCCATTTGTATTAAACTGGTTATGTTTATATCAAAAATAGCCAAATTGAAAATTTATTGTTCAATGGTTTTCCAATACTTGTTATTAATTAATTATTTTGTTAAAATATAACATGTCTATATAACTGTTGTATATCTTACAATTGGCTTCTGGGCCCTCATATCGTCGAACCCGGGGAACAATTTACGTTATCATTGCACACATGTTTAAGCCGTGCGTAAATACGTATAGGATAGATCACGAGTAGCCGTTTGATATGGAATTTTTCAGGGAGCGTAACGAGTTGATAATTCCATATCAAACGGCTACTCGTGATCTATCCGACTTAGACAACAGGAAGTGTATTGCTTGTTTCTCAGTCCGATACCATACATTTGTATGAGAAAAAAGTCAGGAAAGCACAGGAAACAAACATTTCTGCAGTATTAAGAACATCCTTGTAACATAAGTAGGTGCACGATTTTTACCAGTTGAAATATCCGACAGAAAAACAGTTGTGTGTGAGATTTATCAAACACTTTTGCAGGCCTATGATTGGCCGGCTGGAGGTAGCTATTGTCTAATCGAGGGTATCCAACGATCTGAGTCTCATACAGTTCAGCTCCATATATTTAAGTTTCAATTTTCATACTTTGTACGCAACCGTTTGCGAATGAACTCAACATTTAAAAGTTTTGGAGCATTAGCTGATCGTTTCTTTGCTTTTCACAAATACACTTAGTCAATTACGAATCAGGTGCAACATGTGTAACTTGTCACACAACAACGAAACTCGATTTCCGCACCCGGCGACTTTTAGTACGTATCAACGTTGAGCGTATACACACACAACGTATATTTACATGAAAAGTTTAAACTGGTTTCACACAATCCGGCCAATTAAAATGAAGCTATAAATAGCACTATTTGATTCGCCAAAAATCATAATATTAACTCTTAATTTCTTGCAAAATCGCATTATGAGCTGTTAGACAAGAACACAATTCAATCACTAGACAGTCTTTTATGTATGACATTATAATCACGTCATACAGATTGTTTGTTTATTTGAACTGAACAAGGATATATATATATATATATTGTTTTCAGAAGTAGCTGCCTGTGTTGGACAATTCTTCTGTAAATACTCACATGACCAACCCGAGTGTCTGAACAAACATGAAGTATGTGATGGCATGATGGACTGCAGTAACGGAGCTGACGAAAGGAACTGTCGTACGTTTTACTTTATTTAAATAGTTCAACTGATTAATTCGTCATGCGATTCTACGCTAACCAGTTTCAATGTTGCCGACAAAACTTTAAAAACAATGAGTGTCCACGAGTGAACTATTTATAAATTGTAATAACGGTGGGAATTCAATATGACCTTACATTTAAATTGACGTTTTTTGTTAGTATATTCTTCATTTGAACCGAAGAAATAAATTGTATTCCACCACAATAAAACGCGTGAATAATAAACGATTGGTTTTGGGAAATGCTGTCCTTGATATTCACCAAATCCTGTGCGTGCTAACGTTTGATATAGAACAGACGGGCTTTGGTTAATATCAGTGCGAAATATCAAATTTATATATATTTTAGATAAGAAACAGTGAAATAGAAAATGTGTTCATAGAAAATTATCGTCGGTCGTGATAGCGCTACTCGTAAAACTATTGTTTTCTGTAATTCGAAGGGTTGAACACGAAATGGGTTCAGCTTAAAGATGCACTCTTACTCCCAGATAAGATTTACCACAATTAATAATATTGTTTTAATGTTAAAAAGAAGAAGATGAATACATGTCCAAAACAATGGTTCTAATGAAGGATACCGAGCTTAATTTGAAAGAAATGTGCATAAAAGACGCTATTTCTACCTTATGAGACTATAGAAGACCACAGTAAATCTTCAAGCATTCACCAATCATTTAATAATTTTGCGCTTTCTGCTATTAAATACACGGTTACAATCTTGTTATCAGTAATTAATATTTTCCATAAATGCATTATTCAGTAAGTAGTTAAAGGTTTATCACTCAAAACTGATGTCTGTTGTACTGATTTTGAATAAGAGTTTCACTTTAAAGTTTTGTTCATGTTTTCGTACATTTGGTTGCAGCTCCCCAGTGCGCCAAGATGGGAATGATCAATTGCCAGGACAGGAAACATTGCGGCCGGCTGTGTGATGGAAGTCCAGACTGTGGCGGCATGGACGATGAGATGCACTGTCGTACGTAATGAATTGATATATTGTATATTTATATTTCAACATGTATCCGATACTATTCTCATCTACTTCAACACAGCGGTTACTTCCCTTGTCTAACAATGTTTAATGCCATCACACAAATCACGTGATAATGAGCAAAGTCACGTTACGTCATTCAAGAATACACTTTCCCCCACCTCAGATAAGTAGATCCAAATTTTTTTTTAACCATGCTAGAAATTCTTATCTTGCCCACAGGCGAAGATAAAATGCCCGTATGGAACTCCTTTTTAATGGTCACCACATTGTAATTACCTCCCTTGTTGAAGACTGTCGTCTGTAGCATCATGGAAATCCTGTCTTGTGGCAACATTTGGAACAATAATTAATTATTTCTCGCTTCAAATGTCACTATAAAACGGTTTTCACGCACCTTTCAAGAAATAATGCTTCACTCTTCTTAGAAGTATTTAAAGACCGATTTGACTATTATCATAATCTGAATCACTGCGCGCATATCCATGACAACCACGAATTATCGCATATCCATACGCAATTATTTTCACTAAGCACAAAGTTCCAGCAAAAAATACATTTTTGCTTTACATTTTGTTTAACTGAGGTGGTAGAAAAAGCATTTACCATAGCCGCTCGTGTAAGATAGGTTCATCCCGACTCTCGCGCAAGGTGTTTTGCGGAAACTCGGTAAACCTCGTTTCCGCAAAACACCCTACGCTCTGGTCGGAATGAACCTATTTTACACTCTCGGCCATGGAAGATACCTATATGATTTTTGCTTTATTTGTTACTTCTAAAACAATGTCATCTAATGGAACATTACACGTTAACTTAGGGGGTATTCCCTTTCATTGAATATAATAAATTCACCATCGTCAATATTTCTCGGTGAAAATTTTCAAGACAATTTTCCTTTTATATAGCTGCAGGCTGCTTCTGTCCCGAAAATCACTATTTGTGCAAGGACATGAAGACTTGTGTATCGAAGAAGCAACTCTGTGACGGCAATAACGACTGTCCGGCTTGCGACGACGAGAACAATTGCCGTACGTTATATTTGGTTATAAAAGTGACTTAACCTCAGCTGAAGGCAGTTCTAACTACACATAAACTACACATACACTTAAGTGGGTTTTAAATGTCCTGCTCAAAGTCTTCGATGCCATATGAGATCATACTATTTCAACAGTTGCTAGTGGGTGTTGCCCTTGTTGCACTTATCATTTATTTATATGAAAAATTTCAGTACTATACAAGCTCATGCGTATACAACTTAAAGCATTTTAAAACTGCAATAACAAAAGCATGTGGGAAATTTAAAGACATAACAAATTTTCATTTTTATCAGTTCTATAGGACCAGAACCGAACAGAAGACAAATAATTTATTTATCATAAATATGCTAATTAAAAGAAAAGACAACTAGCAATTGATATATCGTTAATATGCTAAGTAACAGATAAAAATACATGCAGAGTATTCTTTGTAAATATGCTATTAAAGTAGCAGACCAAAATACACGTAATTTATTTACCAGGAATATGCTAAGTGTCAGAATAGAAAACAAGAAACTTATTCATCGGGAAGTGGAGATTGATTTTACTTACTATTAGACCATCTACAAATGAGCTTTAGATTTGCAATTGTACATGTATGCCCGGAATTAAAATTTTAAAGCTCCTCAAAAATGCCATGATGTAAACGATAATACTTTCGGTAATTTCCGTATAATATTCTTTGACAGCGGCTGAATGCCAGTGTGGGGAACGTCAATACCTGTGCATGGGAAAGGAGAAATGCATCAACATCAAACAGATCTGTGACGGCGACGAAGACTGCCCTATGGATGAAGATGAGACATGCCGTTCGTACACTTTTGTTTGACTATGTACAATGTATGATTTATTAATAGCCACTGACTTTTTCGGTAGGCGATTCCATTACTGTAAAAAAATAAGATGATTTTCTGGGTGATTACTCGACAATGCCTGCACCCATGGCCCTCAAACTTGACATTTAGGGTCATAAAGTCAAAGGTCAAGGTTACAACTGATATCGGTCATTTATCGGTCATTTAAATTTATGCCATATTTACTTATTCGCTTCGGCTAAGTGGAATTTTTTTTATCTGCAAATAGCAGTAACCATCTGAACATGACTAAAATCTGTACCTACTATCCTTACACTTTGAAAGGTCATAATCTTAAAACTGCCCCAAAGGCATCCAAAGTCAATGACTAATCAACTGTCATTTCGGTTCAAGCATATTCCATTCAATTTTCAAAATATTCCTCACAACATGGCGCTCAGGGGTGGAGGGCATAATGTTTGACAAACATCTCTTGTTTTTATTTTTCATTGCAGGTGCTGGTTGTCGTTGTAATAAGGGTCAATATTTGTGTGGAGCAGCAAAAGGAGCCGCAGATGTCTGTATCGGCCTTGATCAATTTTGTGATTCGAATGATGACTGTCCCAATGGAGATGACGAAGAACTTAAATGCATCAGCGTTCCATAAATATCAAAACTCGTTGTTTTAATAATTAAAAATGACATAAGCCTTTTATTGTTAAGCAATGCCAACATCAATGCTATATAGTCAACAATGTTCGAACAAATTCAAATATATTTTATGTTCTTGTCTTACTTTCGTATTGAACAAACGGACAGTATGTTGATGTGGAATTCTAAGAAAAAAACATACGAGATCTGTAACTATACAGAGCAATTAGTATTGAGCAAGTGCAATAAATGATTGAGCTAAGCTCACTTTTTTGCTTTGGTATAACTGGGTGATATATTCATTATTGAGAGTTTTGGAATTTTAAAGTAAATGAACTTCATGATTATCACGAAAATCTATTTTAAATTTAGTAAAATCATAATTAAGTAAGACATATGGCCCAAATGAAATTAGCTACCGAAGTGTGTTAACCTCGGTGTCCATGAGTACTCCTATGCAGAGAACGGTTTAGGACTGAGATATTGTATTGAAACAGAACCCAGGGCCCTGTTTGAATAAAAATGTCCCTGGGTCTTGTTTTAATAAGATGTCGTAGCCGTAAACCTTACTATGCTTAAGAGTG